>NC_042989.1:35351177-35503677 GCF_901001165.1 Salmo trutta
TGCTTGGGATCAGATCGGAATGTCAACATAGCAACAATGGCTCTAGAGAAATCCACATCTAGATGGCCCATTTTTATTATGGCTGACGTTTGTCTGTTTATGGAGCCTGAAGTTGAGGTATGCTACACGCACTCTTTGGCACCGTCAGCTCCGAGAGCCAGTACCATCGACACCTGAATATTCTATCAGGGCTATTTAAAAATGCTTCTTATTTACTGTAAGAATTGTAACCAGCCTAATTGAAAGCAGCACAATAGGGATTTAGAGGGATCATTCACACTGTCAGATTAGGGCAATTCCACAATAACAGAGTGACAGACTCCGATACAAAGTTGGGGTAAGAGAATTAGGTTTTTTGCCGTTACGGTTCAAGTAAATGTTGTTCTTGTAAACTTTTCAGTGGAAATTGTTACAAGTAGTCCTTGTGCATAGATTTGTATGGTTTGTTTGACTTTGCAATCATTGGTTTTTGATCAAAAGTTTGGACACCTACTCATTCAAGAATGTATTTATTTTTACTATTTTCTACATTGTAGAATAATAGTGAAGACATAACACATGTGAAAACATGTAGTAACCCCCCCCAAAAAAAGTGTTAAACAAATCAAAATATTTTATATTTGAGATTCTTCCAATAGCCACTCTTTGCCTTGATGACAGCTTTGCACACTCTTGGTATTCTCTCAACCAGCTTAATGAGGTAGTCAACTGGAATGCATTTCAATTAACAGGTGTGCTTTAATTTGAGAAATGTCTTTCCTTAATGCATTTGAGCCAATCAGTTGTTGTGACAAGTTAGTGGTGGTATACAGAGTACAGCCCTTTTTGGTAAAAGACCAAGCCCATATCATGGCAAGAACAGCTCAAATAAGCAAAGAGAACTGACAATCCATCATTACCTTAAGACATGAAGGTCAGTCAATATGGAAAATTTCAGTGCAGTCGCAAAAACCATCAAGCGCTATGATGAAACTGGTTCTCATGAGGACCGCCACAGGAATGGAAGACCCAGAGTTACCTCTGCTGCAGAGGTAAGTTACCAGCATCAAAATTTCAGCCCAAATAAATGCTTCAGAGTTCAAGTAACAAACACATCTCAACATCAACTGTTCAGAGGCCTTCATGGTCGAATTACTGCAAAGAAACCACTACTAAAAAAACACTAATGAACATTAGACTAGTGGAAAAGTGTCCTTCGGTCTGGAGTCCAAATTTGAGATTTTTGGTTCCAACGGCTGTGTCTTTGTGAGACGCGGTGTGGGTGAACAGATGATCTCCACATGTGTCTTTCCCACCGTAAAGCATGGAGGAGGAGGTGATAAGGTGTGGGTGTGCTTTGCTGGTGACACCATCTGGAATTTATTTAGAATTCAAGGTACACTTAACCAGCATGGCTACGCCAGCTCATCTGGTTTGGGCTTAGTCCCACTATCATTTGTTTTTCAACAAGACAATGACCCAACACACCTCCAGGCTGTGTAAGGGCTATTTGACCAAGAAGGAGAGGGATGGAGTGCTGCATCAGATGAACTGGCCTCCACAATCCCCCAACCAAATTGAGATGGTTTAGGATGAGTCGGACCGCAGAGTGAAGGAAAAGCTGCCAACAAGTGCTCAGCATATGTAGGAACTCCTTCAAGACTTTTGGGAAAGCATTCCTCATGA
This sequence comes from Salmo trutta, assembly GCF_901001165.1. Lineage (NCBI taxonomy): Eukaryota > Metazoa > Chordata > Actinopteri > Salmoniformes > Salmonidae > Salmo > Salmo trutta. The sequence goes on from NC_042989.1 coordinate 35,352,843, forward strand.
AGCTGGTTGAGAGAATGCCAAGAGTGTGCAAAGCTTTCAACAAGGCAAATGGTGTCTATTTGAAGAACCTCAAATATATTTTGATTTGTTTAACACTTTTTTGGTTACTACATGATTCCATATGTAATTTCATAGTTTTGATGTCTTCGCTATTATTCTACAATGAAGAAAATAGTAAAAATAAAGAAAAACCCTTGAATGAGTAGGTGTTGTAAAACTTTTGGCCGGTAGTGTATATTTTAAAGCGAAAAATCCATTGAAATGTATGAAGAGGGATTGATGACATACTACTGCGAGGCTATAGCCTACAACAGTATATAGCCTAACCTTTGTTATCAGAAAGGTCAATAAGCATAATATTTCACTTTGTTGGTATAAAGTTGAGCAAATCAAAATGCAGTCAGTGTTTCACTAGGGCGGTAGTGACAATGGACACAAGGCGATGGTACTAAATGAACTAAACCTTGAACGTGCTTCACAGCCCACGAGAGGGGGAGGGAGGGTGAGCAGAGGTTAAACCCACACAGTATTTTAGGACAGGATTTATTAGCCCAAGCTTTCCCTCAAACAGAGCAGGCTAAGCTACAGCTAATCCGTTGAGTCAGAATGTCCCAACGATGGCTCCATGCTAAGTCTCCAATTAGTTAGTCTGAGAAGAGAGAGGGAACAGGTGGGAGCCCCAGACCCAGTCTAACCAGAACTCATTAAGCAGCATACCCTAGAACATAATTTATCAGTCCTCATCACTCGATGTTCAGCAGCTTACACCAACCAAAATAGCATTCATTTCTAACCTGTGGCTCTGACACTAGCCTATTTCACCTCAACTTGGGAGGGGCTGTGGATTTGTCCAATATCAACCATATATTTTACTAGTGTGTCCAGTATGTTCAGCAGGACTCCAGTGAAAACCTAGTATCTACACTGAACAAAAATAAGCGCAACAATTTCAAATATTTCACTGAGTTACAGTTCATAAGGAAATCAGTCAATTTAAATAAATTAGGCCCTAATCTATGAATTTCACATCACTGGGAATAGAGACATGCATCCGTTGGTCACATACTTAAAACAAATTATAACAGGTAGGGGGTGTGGATCAGAAACCTGTCAGTATCTGTTGTGACCATTTGCCTCATACACATCTCCGTCGCATAGAGTTGATCTGACTGTTCATTGTGGCCTGCAAATTGTTGTCCCACTCCTCTTCAATAGCTGCATGAAGTTGCTGAATATTGGTGGGAACTCAATCCAGAGCATTCCAAACATGCTCAATGGGTGACATTCATTTCCCATTACATGGGTTACTGTAAATAAATTATGGTGCTTAGAACTAGGGCCGGGACGAAACCAGTATCGCGATACTTGTTGGGACATTTTCAGCTTCCAGGAATTGTATACAGATCCTTGTGACATAGGTCTGTGCATTATCATGCTGAAACATGAGGTGATGAAGCGGATGATTGGTACGACAATAGGCCTCAGGATCTCATCACGGTAAATGCAAATTGTTAGTTGTCCGTAGCTTATGCCTACCCATACCAAAATCCCATCACCACAATGGGGCACTGATGTCAAAGTTGTGAACAGCAAACCCTTCACCCACACAATGCCATATACGCCGTCTGCCAGGTACAGTTGAAACCAGTATTAATCCGTGAAGAGCACACTTCTCCAGTGGCCATCGAAGGTGAGCATTTGCCAACTGAAGTCGGTTATGACAACGAACTGCAGTCAGGTCAAGACCCTGGTGAGGACGACGAGCACGCAGATGATCTTCCCGGTGATGGTTTCTGACAGTTTGTGCAGACATTCTTAAGTTTTGCAAACCTGCAGTTTCATCAGCTGTCTGGGTGGCTGGTCTCAGACGATCCCATAGGTGAAGATGCTGGATGTCAAGGTACTGGGCTGGTGCAGTTACAAGTGGTCTGCGGTTGTGAGGCTGGTTGGACGTACTGCCAAATTCTCTAAAACAACGGAGGCGGCTTATGGTAGAGAAATTAACATTAAATTCTCTGGCAACAGCTCTGGTGGACATTCCTGCAGTCAGCATGCCAATTGCATGCTGCCTCAACTTCAGACATCTGTGGCATTGTGTTGTGACAAAACTGCACATTTTAGAGAGTCCTTCTATTGTCCCCAGCACAAGGGGCTGGGGACAATAATCATGCTGTTTAATCAGCTTCTTGATATGCCACACCTGTTAGGTGGATGGATTATTTTGGCAAAGGAAAAATGCTCACTATCAGGGATGTAAACAAATTTGTGGCCAACATTTGAGAGAAATAAGCTTTTTGTGCATTTGGAAAATTTGGGGATCTTTTATTTCAGCTCATGAAACATGGGACCAACACTTTACATGTTGCGTTTTATATTTTTGTTCAGTTTATCTTGAACACCATTAGTACTGGTCAGGCTCAGAGGTTGAGACTTTACTCTAGGGACAGCTGCATAGACAACACAGTCTGGGTGTACCTTTTTCAGTCCTCTGCTGCGGCTGGCCGCCTGATGCACACCCAGTCTGCATTCCAGAGGCCCTAGAAGTAGGTCAGGTACAACTTGCCTCCGTTTCCACTCTGCACCGGGCAGAGGCATTCTGGGTGCAAATCTGGTCACAGTTCAGCCAGCCAGCCAGCCTGACTGTGAGCAACAGGAGCTCTATCACTTGACTGCACGTACATTCAGTCCGCTGCAATCTGCATTCTAGCCTTAGGGTTAATTGGGTCACTCAGTGTTGCCTCATGTTAGCCTCGGGCAGGGGCTTTAAATTCAGGCCAAAATATTCACATTCTCCATGGTAAAATTGTAAACATAAAGTGTCTTATTTTAACCTGGGGGTTTTGAATGTGTCTCATTTTTCAGCCATTCCTGTATTCTGGAATGTATCGGTTATATTTTTTTCCTCAGAGGTAGGGTAGGAAACAGTTAAGCTATTTACAGAGCCTGAAACATTGCTTTCAATATTTTTTTTTCTTTAACAAGGGAGTAAGTTCAACATTTCAATTGTTTATGCTTTCAGTTAGTGTTTAAAGTAGGGCTGTGGCAATGCCAGTATCGCAAAAAAAAAAATGTAAACCTTTTTGTCCTTTAAAAACCTACGGCATGTAAAATATTGTGTGCTAAAGCTTGGAAAATAAATACATGTGACTGGATGACAACATAATTGTTTTTTTCCAACATTATAGCAGTTTTCCTAAAGAAGTCAAATCTGCTTGTTTGGTTATTTTGCCACAATACTAACGAGTATCATGCCGGCCCTAGTTGTAAGTACCATAATCCATTCATTTATTTACAGTGGCGACCAGTTATTCAGGGCAGGTGGGGCTTGCCTGTTATTTTGGCATTAATACAAGTCACATATCAGTTTGCAAACAAAGTAAAAAAAATATATATATAATGGAGTTAATAAAGCCACATACAAAAGAAAACAAAAGAGACCATGTTTGTAAGGCAGCTCCAAATTGCAGAAGTTTCAGCCTAGCTCAGTGGTTTGTGGGGCAAGCCAGCAGAAAATAGGAGCGTTGCTCCGTGATTGGCTCAGTGTTCTGTCACTCATGGTGACACTATGTCACTGCCAAGTAGTAAGGGTAGACATCGAAAATTCAAGCCCTTTGGCTCCTGCCACAGAATTACATTAGTAGTGCCCTTCCAAGAGGGCTCAAGGTCATTGGCCACAGATAAAATGACATCAAATGACGTTATATGTACAGTAGCTTTGATTGGACAGATCACATCAACATTTTACTTTCAAAATCTTAGCTAGCAGTCATCATCATGAATCAATTCGACAATCTACTGGCAAATCCTTTTTAATCGTTGTCATATGAAGAGAAATTATAGATAAAACGTATCGGTGCTCATCGACCATTGGACATAAACATTACACAACAAGTTGGAAAGGAATCAGTGACAGTGGCTAACTGCAAGCATTGCAACTGGGAAGTCGGGAATAAACGAGCTCAGACTGAGATTTTTTTTTTTTTGAACGGTCATCCAAATCAGAATTATAAATCCTCTTTCTTTCTTTCTTTCTTTCATGACAGAATTTGCCCGCGAAGGACCACGGCACCACCTTCCTGTTCAACTGAGCACATCACAACAAGGTAAGTCCAAAAATGTCTTATATGCTGCTGCATAAATGATGTAATATGCCAGGGAGATATGTATACTGTAGCTAAGAAAGTAATAAGTGTATGTTGTGTAGTAAGCTGTTAGTAGCCCATGTGCCTCACCCTAATACTTTTGTCTATTTTCACCTCATGTTACTGTTCTGACTCTGTGGTGCACATGTAGCCTTTAACCTCTTTTTCAGAAATGTAATCATTGAATATTGTAAGAACTTTCATTGTCTGCTTATATGCCCCCTTTATTTATCCTACAGTTCTGACTTGGTGTACAGGTAAAAAAACACTAAGAACGGCCCATGTTCTGAATTCTGTCGCTGTTCATTTAAAAAAATGCTGAACAAATAGTTATATTGACTACATCCGTCCTGGCTCGCTCATTAATGTCTATCAAAATTACGGATTGCCTTTTAACCACTTATCGGCCCCTTATGCCATAGTTTGTATATCTCAATTGTCAGAAACCACATTTGTTTAAGCAAGTCAGCCATATCAGCTATGTTTTTTTTAAAGGCAGTAAATGAGGCTGATTGAACTGTTTCGCTGCCAGACAAATCTTCGCTGATAGCCAGGTGTAGTAGTGGTAAGATGTTGGGAATGCTGTTGGGACAGCTTTATGTAGGCCCTAACCATTTGTGGGCACCGTTTGTCACCGTTATGGAGCAATTAATGCATTGTTTAGTTTAGTGTTGTGTAGTGACTTTGCTGGCATTCATCCCACTTTTTATATTGTTTGCCCCACCAAAATGTACATTCTAAAATAACCACTGTTCATTTATAGTAAACAAGGCTCCTCATGTAATGGGAAACGGGTCCAAAACTACCCTTGCATTGTAGTTTCATTGGTTTTCCTCTAATCTCTCATGGACAACTTAAAAAAAAAATATATTTAACCTTTATTTAACTAGACAAGTCAGTTAAGAAGAAATTCTCATTTTACAATGACTCCCTACCCCGGCAAAGCCCTGCCCTAACCCGGAAGACGCTCGGCCAATTGTTCGCCGCCCTATGCGATGGTTGTGATACAGCCCAGGATCGAACCAGGGTCTGTAGTGACATGCAGTGCCTTAGATCGCTGCGTCACTCGGGAGCCCCTACGTAACATAGCTGGCATCGGTCAACAGACAGGGATGCGAATGACAACTTTGATTCCGATGATGCAGATTTTTCCTCATTTTGACAAGCCACGATTTCCCAGGTGTTAGCACCCAGTCTTTGTATTCATTTTTTTTTGACAGAGTGGAATGTTAGCTAAACAGACTGGTACCCAGGCTACCTTTACTAGCCACAGGGCTATTAAATAAACAGAGGTGTAAACGGGGCTGTAAAGGTGCAATATGAAGAAATCGCTCTGCCATTTCCCAGTTACTAAAATTGTAATAGTTCACCTAATTTCATAAGTGACAAAACAAGCAATCATTGTACCATCTAAACCACTGTGAAATATTTTCAGTAACCAAAAATATTGTATTTTCAGCTGGTGTACAAAACCGAAAGTAAAAGACACAAAAACTAAACTTAACAGGAACTATCGAATAGAATAGTGCACATAGAACAGATCTACTGCTTCTTTGACTGGCTTTCAATGAAAATGACAGATCTAACTCACATTTTTATGTGAATTTGGTCGGGTCACCCCCAAAAAAGTGACATCACGGTCATGTTATTGCTACAAGCAGCACTTGTATCTTAGGAGGCTACGAATACATGAAGCCCCTAATTCTCACGTCAGTCACTAAGACCATTATTCGCAGCCTAGGATTTCCATTAAATTAAGTACATTCTGTTAAATCAATTGGAGTACACAGTGTGACTAACCAAGTTACAATAGTACCGTATCTGAGTCACAGTATACGTGCATGTTTGCACTCTTGATGTGAAAGTGTCTAATATTTGCACTCTTGATGTGAAAGTGTCTAATATTTGCGCTCTTGATGTGAAAGTGTCTAATATTTGCGCTCTGTGTGATACGATGTATTCAGTTTCTTGGCTGGTGTACAGCAATTACCTACAATGCACTGTAACCGTTTGTCAGTCAATGTTGACGGCTGTCAAAACAGTGGTGTCGACAATGATGTAATATTGTCACAGGATGCCTACTTGTGAAACAAGTATACTTTATTTGTGTGATCGAATGACAATGTCTGGCACCCTGAAGACGCCGACTACCTGAATAGTTCTAGTTCGACCTGGTTGGCTGATCTGATCTCTCTCGATGAAACGGGAAATAAAAAAACAAAAGTAGCCAAGATTGCACTTTGTCGTCACAACCCGTGTGAACCGTTTTGTTTATACTGTCCATACAACGACACAAGCGAATTGCCCATTCAAAACCCGTATTACTTTCTCAATATGAAATGTACAGTGAGTGTGTTTGCGCTTAATACCAAATGCTTTTACCTCGAGACACTTCCACTTGGTGTCCCCGTGCGGCGTCCTGCCAGTAGCGCAGCAATCTGTCTTGTTGCTCTTCGTCCTCCATCGTCTCACCCGCCTCTTCCAGACTCCCAGTGCCCGAATCTGACAGCTGGTCTTCCGAAAAAGATTCCAGGTCCTCTAGCGTGATCATACCATTTGAGGAATCGTCGCCGCCTCCACCGATACCGTCGAGTCCACCACCGCCATTCATACTACAATTACCTGGCTCCATTCTCCACTCTTGGAAACAGCTATCTAGATATAAAAGTACTCCAAAGCAAATGTGTACAGTAGGACTACTGTTGTGTCTAAATAAAGACCGCTGTTGGTGGTAGTTCAGAGAGCGTTGCGGTAAATTCTGACTCAGGTAAAATTCGAATTAGGAAAACTTTAGGGCCATTTTTTTGCTCTAATCTTGACGTTTATTTCGACGCATTAAGCCATGTTGTTTTCCTTATGCAACCTATATTATATTTACAGAAACCATTTCAAACCTGTTATATAACTGTTAACTCGTCGAATACGGCAAAACAAATACCTAGCATGTCCATACGCGACGCGGTGCATGGACTGTAATGAAGTTGATGTTTATAAGACATGACGGACACCGGGCCACTCCTCCCACCGCAATACGGGATGTGAACTTTCCTTTCGTAGGACAGCGGAGGGAAAGTCGCTGTTATCCGCCGGATGATTGGTGGAGGCTTATTGGGGGCGTGACATCACTACTGGCGTTTACCAAAACAATGGCGTACCATTTCTCTTCCTGGGACAGGGGTTGCTATGTTCGTGTTTTCTTATAATATGCCTATTTTGAAAACTATGTCGCAGGTGAACAAATGTATTTATTGGTCACGGGTTGCAGGTTTTTCGGCTACTTCTAAGTCTTAGCGCGAGGCAGGATGTTGCTGAGTGAGCGGTGAGGAGGGTTATGTGTGTGTTGAGGAGGGTTATGTGTGTGTTGAGCGAGCACTGCAGCATGTAGGTTAGTCCATTATTGACTGACTCACATAAGTGAGAGGAGACAACGGCGTGTGCTGCTCTAACTTTTTACCAGTGGTAGGTAGGCTAATTAACTTCTCATTACGCGCGAGTGGACATTTGAAATGGAAGGTATGGAACTCCCCTGCATGCTTCTGTTATGGGGAAAAGTCCTCAATGAAACTGACATTATATGTGGAGAATTATGCATTTTCCTCGTTGGCCATCAAGTAGCCTATTCATTTATATGTCATTGTAGGTTACCATTGTATACAATAAATATGTTGAAATGACTATATCACTGGAGTCATTGCAAATGACAGCAGGGAGCCTAGTGCTTAGAGCGTTGGGCCAGTTGCGAGATCGAATCCCTGAGCTGACAAGGTAAAAGTCTGTCGTTCTGCCCCTGAACAAGGCAGTTAACCCACTGTTCCTAGGCTGTCATTGTAAATAAGAATTTGTTTTTAACTGACTTGCCTAGTTAAATAAAGGTAAAACATATAATGCCACAGCTTTCAGCATTCAAGGCTCAAACCTGGTTTATCATTTAAAATAAATCCAATTTGTTCATGTGAATAACTATAGATAAATCCAATAGGAGACTTTGAGTGATGAAAGTTGGACAGAGGATCTCGAAATCGCTGAACAAAACAAATCAAATCTTATTGGTCACATACACATACATTCGATCTTGCAACCATTGGGCTACTAGTCCAACACTCTAACCACTGGGCTACCTGCCGCCAGTATACAGTATATCCAACTGCATACCAATGGTATGACAAAAAAATATGTTTTTACTGTTATAATTACATTGGTGCCCAGTTTCTAATAGAAATAAGGCATCCTAGGGGTTTGTGGTATATGGCCAATATAGCACAGCTAACTGCTGTATCCAGGCACTCTGCATTGCGTGGTATATTGGCCATATACCACACCATCTCGTGCCTTATTGTTTAATCATAGCAATCAATCGAGTTAAATCGACCTCCATTAATGGAAAATTATCTGGCAAATTTAATAAAGGCACTTTTTATTTTCTCTTGTTACAAATAAGTTTATTACATCATGTCATACATCGCAATAATTATTTTGATGACAACTTGTAACATTAGAAGCTAAATTCGGTTATGTCGATATTCCTTAATTGTCTCGGAGACAATTATTCCCTCGGATGTAAAACTTGACTTTGTGGCTATAGTAACTAGTGACAACCTTAAAATCAGTATAACAACTAACTTCAATGAGAGTTATCTTAAAATGTAAATACATATAGCTATCTAATATTCCCACACCCCAATAACATTGTCGCCGATGAGGGGCTTTTTAGCTAACTACACATGGTTTTGTTTTCTTATAAAACTACCGTTTGCTAGACCTCGTCTACCTGGGAGCTCATGGGCATCACATAGGCTTCAGGAGGCCAGCTGGTTAGATATGATTCCACAGGCTACTAGTTCGTTTTCACCTAAATATGTTCAACTCATAGCTAGTTTATCCAGTGAAGAATAGCTACTGATTGAAATGTATCACGTTGGCTCACACTGCCACTGGCCAGGCAGTAGCCAGCTAGCTAGCTAACAGCTAGCTGGAGTCGGGAGCTAAACTACGCAGCTAGCTGGAGTCGGGAGCTCATGAGCTTCAATAGCCAACTGGTTAAACATGATAACACCATGGGCAACAATCTGGCAACTAGTTCGTTTTCAGACACAAAAAATGTTGAATTTATTCACTGACAACTACATTTAGGAGGCTAGCTAAATTACTGAAATGTATCTAGCTAGCTAATCGTGGATTTACTATTATATATTTTATACATTTTGATCAATTTGCTCATTTCAAGCAACAGAAAGTTTGTGGAAAGGTATAAGCGCATCTGTGTTACATCACACACTCAAGAAGCCTGATCAATCACGGACGTAACTCGTGAATATGAATTACTTTGCCTCTGGCTATCCCACGAAAGGCAATTTCGCAGATGGGATAAATGCTGAAGTTAATTCACCTGAACATCTTTGCCTGAATTCAAACGTTCTGCTTTCCCTTTGTCAATAACAATTTCTATTGTTTTAAATCAGGTAGACAGTAAATGAGGTACAAATGTTTTGTACATAAATCAGAGCCGGATGGTGTTACTTTTCAGTAACTGGGAGAAGTGCAGCCCCTAGTGTATATCAGATTTTCCAACCCAGTAGGGCCTGACTAGTAAAAGAGTAGACCTACTTGTTTTGTTGATTGTTACTGTTAATAGTGGATAATATCATGACATTTTCCTTGTTCTCATGGTAATATAAGGATAACTTCTGTTTCAAAATTAACTCACAAATTATATACTTTCAACATAGATAAAAGGCAGAAATTCACTTCAAATAATCTTGCACATCTTCTGACAGATATTTATTTATTTTTTATTTCACCTTTATTTAACCAGGTAGGCCAGTTGAGAACAAGTTCTCATTTACAACTGTGACTTGGCCAAGATAAAGCAAAGCAGTGCGACAAAAACAACAACACAGAGTTACACATAAACGTACAGTCAATAGCACAATAGAAAAAATCTATGTACAGTGTGTGCAAATGTAGAAGAGTAAGGAAGTAAGGCAAAAAATAGGCCATAGAGGTGAAATAATTACAATTTAGCATTAACACTGGAGTGATAGATGTGCAGATGATGATGATGTGCAAGTAGAGATACTGGGGTGCAAAAGAGCAAGAGGGTAAGTAATAATATGGGGATGAGGTAGTCGGGTGGGCTATTTATAGATTTGCTGTGTACAGGTACAGTGATCGGTAAGCTGCTCTGACAGCTGATGCTTAAATATGCTTATCAAGAAGGTATTCTATTAAATCCATTGAGTAGGGGAGATGGGAAGGGACAGGGTTATTATAGTGATGAAGAGTATGCTGACATGAGATAGAATGTCACTGTAATGGAGGACAGTGTTTGGGTGTTGTGTGCTATCGCTCATTCGTGCCACTGTCATGAGCGAGATAGCACCGAAAAAATGCAGGGTTTGCACCCGTCGCTGCTTTGCCTGCCAACACGCTGCAGACCCCATTAGGCTCGTAGGGGAGCGTACGGAGGAGGACATTATATAATCATCTGCTCTATAGTGTGACACATGGAGAACACTCAATAGGGCCCATGCCTGCCACCTTGCTGGAGTCCACCCTTCAGCGCAGTGCACAGAGCATGAGAGAGAACTGGGCCAATACTTCATCACAGAGGGGGATAACATTATGGTTGAAAACAGGCCTGCAGTCGCCAAGACGTGACGTTTGTCTCATTGGTTTTAGCACCAGCAATTTGCCTGTTGTGATTCGTGGTAGTTTAGAAATCGGTCAAATCGGCCAAAATCCTCAAATGCCATCTTTGTTTATGAAGCAACGGTTTGTTTATCCTAGATATCCTAGACACATTGGCATTGAATTGTCTTTTGTTTGGGATTCTCCGTAAAGACGATAATTACAGTATGTCAACCAGCTGGTCAGTCACAGTGGTCATCAAGGGTAACTTGGCCCCAAGTAGGGCTGCAATCCTGAAACAGTTTATTTATTATTTTCAAGTGAAGCCCATTGACCTCGTTTCTGCTTTTCGCAGAATCTGCAATGATGTCACCGTCGGAGATCATCTCCTTTACCCCAGGCCATGGCACAGATCCTGTGCATCAGCCTCCATTGTAGACATCCGGCAGAGTGTGTAGGCTCTCTGACTCCCCTGTATATTAATAGCTATGAAGAAGAAGCCACAGGCCACTCGATTGGCTCCCACGTCACCTAACTCGACGCTTGTACAGCCAATGAGGAAAGAGCTCCTTCACTGAGCCTGCTCTGTGAGCCTCGGTGCTGTGGGTTGCAGTGCTCACCGTCCTCCTGTTCCTGCACCTCATGACTTCCGTCTGCTAACTGGTGGTCGTCTGAAACGGAACTCATGAGAAAGCTGCTTGTTAGGCTATAAGGATAACACAGGCTATAATTAGAATAATGTATATACATTTGCAATGTGTTTCAATAAAAGGGAAGGTGATCGTTGTGATTTATTTCTCTACGCATCCCCCTTTATGAGGTGTCTCTTTATCCAAGACCCACATGATACTAGCTGACAGACAAGTATACATTTCTTTTCTTTTCTATATGGCTGTTTTTGTATCACAACACTTCCCTAGATCAATGAATGATTTACTAATCTCAACTGCTTGTCTTTGTTTTCACACTTGCAGTTTGCACTCATACAGTGGGGGAAAAAGTATTTGATCCCCTGCTGATTTTGTTCGTTTGCCCACTTACAAAGGAATGATCAGTCTATAATTTTAATAGTAGGTTTATTTGAACAGTGAGAGACAGAATAACAACAAAAAAATCCAGAAAAACACATGTCAAAAATGTTATAAAATTATTTGCATTTTAATGAGGGAAATAAGTATTTGACCCCTCTGCAAAACATGACTTAGTACTTGGTGGCAAAACCCTTGTTGGCAATCAGAGGTCAGACGTTTCTTGTAGTTGGCCACCAGGTTTGCACACATCTCAGGAGGGACTTTGTCCCACTCCTCTTTGCAGATCTTCTCCAAGTCATTAAGGTTTCGAGGCTGACGGTGTCAACTCGAACCTTCAGCTCCCTCCACAGATTTTCTATGGGATTAAGGTCTGGAGACTGGCTAGGCCACTCCAGGACCTTAATGTGCTTCTCCTTGAGCCACTCCTTTGTTGCCTTGGCCGTGTGTTTTGGGTCATTGTTATGCTAGAATACCCATCCACGACCCATTTTCAATGCCCTGGCTGAGGGAAGGATGATCTCACCCAAGATTTGACACTACATGGCCCCGTCCATTATCCCTTTGATGCGGTGAAGTTGTCCTGTCCCCTTAGCAGAAAAAACAGCCCCAAAGTATAATGTTTCCACCTCCATGTTTGACGGTGGAGATGGTGTTCTTGGGATCATAGGCAGCATTCCTCCTCCAAACACGGCGAGTTGAGTTGATGTCAAAGATCTCAATTTTGGTCTCATCTGACCACAACACTTTCACCAGTTGTCCTCTGCGTCATTCAGATGTTCATTGGCAAACTTCAGACGGGCATGCATATGTATTCTTGAGCAGGGGGACCTTGCGGGCGCTGCAGGATTTCAGTCCTTCACGGCGTAGTGTGTTACCAATTGTTTTCTTGGTGACTATGGTCCCAGCTGCCTTGAGATCATTGACAAGATCCTCCTGTGTGGTTCTGGGCTGATTCCTCACCATTCTCATGATCATTTCAACTCCACCAGGTGAGATCTTGCATGGAGCCCCAGGCCGAGGGATATTGACAGTTCTTTTGTGTTTCTTCCATTTGCGAATAATTGCACCAAATGTTGTCACCTTCTCACCAAGCTGCTTGGAGATGGACTTGTAGCCCATTCCAGCCTTGTGTAGGTCTACAATCTTGTCCCTGACATCCTTGGAGAGCTCTTTGGTCTTGGCCGTGGTGGAGAGTTTGGCATCTGATTGATTGCTTCTGTGGACAGGTGTCTTTTATACAGGTAACAAGCTGAGATTAGGAGCACTCCCTTTAAGAGTGTTACCTGTATAAAATACACCTGGGAGCCAGAAATCTTTCTGATTGAGAGGGGGTCAAATACTTATTTCCCTCATTAAAATGCTAATCAATTTATAACATTTCTGACATGCGTTTTTCTGGATATTTTTGTTGTTATTTTGTCTCACTGTTCAAATAAACCTACCATTAAAATGATAGACTGATCCTTTCTTTGTCAGTGGGTAAACGTACAAAATCAGCAGGGGATCAAATACTTTTTTTCCCCCCACTGTACAATCATATTCCTTTGACAGGGTGAGTCATTCACCTTCTTACGTTTTTAAGGTATTCATCTTATTTTAGATTTCCAATCATTAACCGCTCAGGAATATGTTCCTTGTGTCCTTCGTGGTACATAGAATGTACCCTCAAGCTGCATACTGGACCCTATTCCAACTAAACTACTGAAAGAGCTGCTTCCTGTGCTTGGCCCTCCTATGTTGAACATAATAAACGGCTCTCTATCCACCGGATGTGTACCAAGCTCACTAAAAGTGGCAGTAATAAAGCCTCTCTTGAAAAAGCCGAATCTTGACCCAGAAATTATAAAAAAACTATCGGCCTATATCGAATCTTCCATTCCTCTCAAATTTTAGAAAAAGCTGTTGCACAGCAACTCACTGCCTTCCTGAAGACAAACAATGTATACGAAACGCTTCAGTCTGGTTTTAGACCCCATCATAGCACTGAGACTGCACTTGTGAAGGTGGTAAATGACCTTTTAATGACGTCAGACCGAGGCTCTGCATCTGTCCTCGTGCTCCTAGATCTTAGTGCCGCTTTTGATACCATCGATCACCACATTCTTTTGGAGAGATTGGAAACCCAAATTGGTCTACATGGACAAGTTCTGGCCTGGTTTAGATCTTATCTGTCGGAAAGATATCAGTTTGTCTCTGTGAATGGTTTGTCCTCTGACAAATCAATTGTAAATTTCGGTGTTCCTCAAGGTTCCGTTTTAGGACCACTATTGTTTTCACTATATATTTTACCTCTTGGGGATGTCATTCGAAAACATAATGTTAAATTTCACTGCTATGCGGATGACACACAGCTGTACATTTCAATGAAACATGGTGAAGCTCCAAAATTGCCCTCGCTAGAAGCCTGTGTTTCAGACATAAGGAAGTGGATGGCTGCAAACTTTCTACTTTTAAACTCGGACAAAACAGAGATGCTTGTTCTAGGTCCCAAGAAACAAAGAGATCTTCTGTTCAATCTGACAATTAATCTGGATGGTTGTACAGTCGTCTCAAATAAAACTGTGAAGGACCTCGGTGTTACTCTGGATCCTGATCTCTCTTTTGAAGAACATATCAAGACTGTTTCAAGGACAGCTTTTTTCCATCTACGTAACATTGCAAAAATCAGAAACTTTCTGTCCAAAAATGACGCAGAAAAATTTATCCATGCTTTTGTTACTTCTAGGCTGGACTACTGCAATGCTCTACTTTCCGGCTACCCGGATAAAGCACTAAACAAACTTCAGTTAGTGCTAAATACGGCTGCTAGAATCCTGACTAGAACCAAAAAATTGGATCATATTACTCCAGTGCTAGCCTCCCTACACTGGCTTCCTGTTAAGGCAAGGGCTGATTTCAAGGTTTTACTGCTAACCTACAAAGCATTACATGGGCTTGCTCCTACCTATCTTTCCGATTTGGTCCTGCCGTACATACCTATACGTACGCTACGGTCACAAGACGCAGGCCTCCTAATTGTCCCTAGAATTTCTAAGCAAACGGCTGGAGGTAGGGCTTTCTCCTATAGAGCTCCATTTTTATGGAATGGTCTGCCTACCCATGTGAGAGATGCAGACTCAGTCTCAACCTTTAAGTCTTTACTGAAGACTTATCTCTTCAGTAGGTCCTATGATTAAGTGTAGTCTGGCCCAGGAGTGTGAAGGTGAACGGAAAGGCTGGAGCAACAAACCGCCCTTGCTGTCTCTGCCTTGCCGGTTCCCCTCTTTCCACTGGGATTCTCTGCCTCTAACCCTATTACAGGGGCTGAGTCACTGACTTACTGGTGTTCTTCCATGCCGTCCATGGTAGGGGTGCGTCACTTGAGTGGGTTGAGTCACTGACGTGGTCTTCCTGTCTGGGTTGGCGCCCCCCCCCCCCCCTTGGGTTGTGCCATGGCGGAGATTTTGTGGGCTATACTCGGCCTTGTCTTCGGACGGTAAGTTGGTGGTTGTAGACATCCCTCTAGTGGTGTGGGGGCTGTGCTTTGGCAAAGTGGGTGGGGTTATATCCTGCCTGTTTGGCCCTGTCCGGGGGTATCATCGGATGGGGCCACAGTGTCTTCTGATCCCTCCTGTCTCAGCCTTCAGTATTTATGCTGCAGTAGTTTATGTGCCGGGGGGCTAGGGTCAGTCTGTTTCATCTGGAGTATTCTCTTGTCTTATCCGGTGTCCTGTGTGAATTTAAATATGCTCTCTCTAATTCTCTCTTTCTCTCTTTCTTTCTTTCTCTCGGAGGACCTGAGCCCTAGGACCATGCCTCGGGACTACCTGGCATGATGACTCCTTGCTGTCCCCAGTCCACCTGGCCATGCTGCTGCTCCAGTTTCAACTGTTCTGCCTGCGGCTACGGAACCCTGACCTGTTCACCGGACGTGCTCGTTGCACCCTCGACAACTACAATGATTATTATTATTTGACCATGCTGGTCATTTATGAACATTTTAACATCTTGACCATGTTCTGTTATAATATCCACCCGGCACAGCCAGAAGAGGACTGGCCACCCCTCATAGCCTGGTTCCTCTCTAGGTTTCTTCCTAGGTTTTTGGCCTTTCTAGGGAGTTTTTCCTAGGGAGTTTTTCCTAGCCACCGTGCCTCTTTCACATGCATTGCTTGCTGTTTGGGGTTTTAGGCTGGGTTTCTGTACAGCACTTTGAGATTTCAGCTGATATACGAAGGGCTATATAAATACATTTGATTTGATTTGATAGAATGTCACTAATCACTGAGTGAGATGGCTAGGCTATGCACATCCAAAAGTCCAGTATCAGTACTGGACCAATGAGAAAGCTTGCACTATTGTTGTTTTACGGCACATGAAAACACTTATTTTCTTTTTTCCTGTCTTTTTTTTTGTGACTTAAGTTATTTTTAAAATATTTTTCCCCCTTACCCACTCACCTAAGGTTGCTTGTCGTAACCCCTCCCCCCGTCTCCCATTTTCTATCCCCCCAGATCCGAAAACCCCATTTTCAGCAATTATCGTATTACAGCTGTTTAATTAAACACTGGACACTGACAGACACAACAAGCCGCCCGTCAGCTCTAATATAGGCTCTGTCCAGCCAGCCGCCCCCAACCCATCCAATCATTTCCCCTGTAATCCCAGTAGTAATCTGATTTCACCGTACCCTGTTGCTTAGCCCTTTATTCACTTGTCATTGGACTGGCACATTTGGCTTGGTGGCTCTCCGTCTGTCCAGCACTACGCCTCATTAAGGGGATGCTGTCGAGTCGTGTGCTATTGCGACTAGTTTTAGATTTAGGCTATGCCATTTTTATTAGCTACGAAAGAGAAACTGACACCATATGGTTTTTTGGAAAATCATATTTTTTTTACATTTCAGTCTAAAAAGGATCAGTTTATCAATTTATTACACCATTAGATTCTGCTGGGTCTTGTTGTCATAGCGAACAGCGAGCTTTTTCCTTTCAAATGTCCTACTTAACCAAGGCGCATTAGATGATGTACCTGTCTTTCGGCCATTGGAAGCCTCATGCACGTAATCTAGTATGACCGAGCAGCAGGCCACGGTGACCTGTTCATACTGCTTTCTTCAGGTTACTAGCGTGCTTCATAGATTGCAGTAGTAAGAGCGTATGGACTTTGGAATGTAAACATTCATTGTCCGTCTGTCTGCCGTGTTTGTTGTGTCCATTACTCTGCTCCAACCATCCTGATATCTGCTATGTGCAAAACTTTGGTGGAGAAGCGGATGAGACGAAGCTGGCTGTAAATAAACACAGACTGTTTGGAAGAAAATACAAATGTAAACAAAAACATAGGCTGTTTGGTTCTGACATCATCGCGGGAGGAGTAAACGCTCAGATTAAATACGAAGCTGGTTTAGATTCAGACGATCTTTATTGTTCCGTTGCTGGACAACTTGGCCGCAGCCCTATAAAACACCTTCGCCAGCAGATTCACATTAAGAGATATGTGTCTCTTGACCTTCCCCACTGTGTCTCATTGTAACGCTACACTGAGTGGACAAAACATTAAGAATACCTGCTCCTTCCATGACATAGACTGACCGGGGGAGGTGCAATTTATTGAGTGCAAGTGCAACTCAATATTATAAACTTTATTGTCTACAGACATTGTATGTATATTGTATACACAATACATTTCCTCTAGTCCATACAGCCTGTATACCTTGTCTTGGCTGAACACATCCCTGTTTTGAGGATCTTTTCCATAGAACTCCATAGCTGTTTGTTGATTAGGCTACATATTGTTATACTATTGGCAGTGGTCTTTGTGATTGTAGCTGTTCCACTTCTGCTCACTGCAGGATTTAAAATGGGACCCATCAAATAGAGGGAAGAACAACAGCATGCGGATGTTACTTTTCACTTGGTTGCTTGGAGTAGTCTTGACACAAGTTATTTGTAGCATCTCAAGGAGGAGCACAGGCAAAAGGCTCTTGCACTTCATCTAGCTATTGGCTTAACAGAGCAGGAACATGTGACCGTTTCCAGAGTCGATGTCAAAGAACTAATGACATGTTTTTTACCTGCATAACAATAGGCCCTATCTTGTATTGTGAAGAGTTAAAATAATACTAACGTGACTAGGCTCTCTATCTTTGTCAATAAAGGACCTTCTTAACCCATCATTTGATTCACCTTCACCAGGTCAGTTTTTCATCATTGTTAACATGTTGATGTTAGCATGTTGCCAGTAAGGCAGATGGTATGGATCAAATACAAATGTATTTGTCACATGCTTTGTAAACAACAGGTGTAGACTAACAGTGAAATGCTTAATTATGGGCCCTTCCCAACCATGCAGATAAAACAGGCTACTAACAGGATTAAACAGTCTACAAACAGGATTAAACAGCCTATAAACAGGATAAAACAGACAACAAACAGGATTCAACAACCTATAAACAGGATAAAACAGACTACTAACAGGATGAAACAGGCTAGCTTTCAGTATTAGTCACCGATTAGTCAGACATCAACAGAGTAGTGTAGTGTGCTAACAGCTAGCGTGTGAGTCAGAGATGAGAGCCATGGGGGGTTAGGCCTAGTAGACGATTTTACCCACCCCCTAAATCTAACCCTGATCCTGTTGGAAATGTCGAGGGGAGAGTTTGCTACAGGAGGGTTGATTTGACCCCCTAATCCTTTTATGTAATGATTTGTGGAAAAGCATATTTGATGCATTCAAATAGGCTTCAGTCGCAGCTGGCGCACGTCTCCACAGTGCCCAGTGCTAAATTAGGCACCCTCAGATATAAGACCTCATCCGTACATTAGTGTGCCATTAGTTCCTGTCAGGGTTGGGGTCAATTCAGGAAGTAAATTGTCATTCCAATTCAGCAATTGGAAAAAAGGGCATCTATTTTCAATGACTTCTCCATAAACTGAAAAGTAGAAGATATTTATTTCCAAAGTTGTATTATTTAAAAAAAAATTTAAATCATTTCCTGAATTGAATGCCTTCAAGTTGAATGGACCCCAACCACCCCTGCTATATCTCATTAAATAGTAAATCTAGTCAAATTATTGAGCCTTTTGAATGTGAATTCTGACACCTGTGATATTTCTTACATAAATAATTCATAAGCATCCAAATGATTGTTTGATTTAAGGTTACATTACAAAGAATTCAGCTTGGCTAAATCCAACCAGTCCACTTTAGAATAGTTTTTTGCTTTTGGGATTTGGGAAGAACAATTGGGTCTAGTCTCTTTTGGGTCGTTCTATACGAATTCAATGACTTTCTGATTGCACCCCTTTCGATTTAAACAAAACCTTACATCCATGTTTGCCCATGGTAGAAGTGGTCAGAAAATGACTTTTTCGACCTGAATACCAACACATTCAGGAGATAGGTCTAGATGAACTCAAAGTTTACCCATTTTGCATACCCCTACCGTGACTGATATCGTGAGGCCCCCCCCCCCCCCCCCCCCCCCCCCACAGCCGTAGTGCCTTATGAGTGGTAGGATGTGATTGGCTGACACTAATAATATCCTGACACATAACTGCGAGGACATCTATATGATTCCAGCTAAAATGTTTTTGCTGAGTAAAAGTTCACCTAGATTAGCTGTTCTCTCATTGAACCCTCTCCTATTGTCTATAGCAGTAGACAGCTCTGTACAACCCACGGGTTTCCTCAGGTTTCTGACACTTAAGATGCCTCTCAAAACAAAATCATAATTCAGTGATTATTCCCCCTAGTCTGCACTTTAACCTCAATCGTTGTATCATTTCAAATCCAAAGTGCCGGAGTACAGAGCCAAAACAACAAAAAATGTGTCGCTGTCCCAATACTTTTGGAGCTCACTGTATATGAATATTGTGGCCACTCGAATTTAGTCTTCCTCCTCACTCTGAAATGAAGAACTGAAAATAGAAGAGTGCTCCACTTATCCTGTCTGGGTTGGCCTATTGTTTGTCGGCCATTGTTGTTCCAGGTGCTGGAGCGGTTCACGTGTCGTCTGATCTAGAACAGGGCCATGTCTCAACGTGACCTGTGCTCCCTCATCAAGTACCAGGCCCGAGAACAGTTCAGTAACGACCCTCCTCCCCCGAGTCATAGTGCGGTATACACACAGACACACACATATATATATATATATATATATATACATACACACACACAGACACACGCACGTACACACACACACAGACACACACTGCCACCACGCATGCACATACACACACACACTGCCACCACGCATGCACGTACACACATACACACACACTGCCACCCCGCATGCGCATGCACACACACACACACTGCCACCACACACAGATGGAAAAGTATGCCTTGTTACACTATATATTTCATATCTATGTGACCATTTTGTACTTTAGTCAATTAACCTGGCAAGCTGTAGGGGGCAGTATTTTCATGGCCGGATGAAAAATGTACCCAAATTAAACTGGTTACTACTCTGGCCCAGAAACTAGAATATGCATATTATTAGTAGATTTGGATAGAAAACACTCTGAAGTTTCTAAAACTGTTTGAATGATGTCTGTGAGTATAACAGAACTCATATGGCAGGCAAGAACCTGAGACAAATCCAACCAGGAAGTGGGCGATCTGAGAATTGTAGTTCTTCTTTTGGATCCCTATCGAAACTACAGTGTCTGTGGGGTCACGTTGCACTTCCTAAGGCTTCCATTGGCTGTCAAAAGCCTTCAGAAAGTTTTTTCATCATTCTCCTGTAACCGGGCAGAGAATAGGAGCTTAGTCAATGAGTGGACTGCCTATGGACAAAGGACTTGGTGATGCGTGAGCCTGATAGCGCGCCCCTCCTTCTTTTTCTTCTGGAATGAATACGCTATTGTCCGGTTGGAATATTATCGCATTTTTACGTTAAAAATACCATAAAGATTGATTGTAAACAACGTTTGACATGCTTCTACTAACGGTAATGGAACATTTTGACTTTTCGTGTCTCGAATTACGCTCGCGCATTATACCTTTGGATAGTGACCTGAACGCACGAACAAAACGGAGGTATTTGGACATAAATATGGATTATTTCGAACAAAAACAACATTTCTTGTGGAAGTAGCAGTCCTGGGAGTGCATTCTGATGAGGATCAGCAAAGGTAAGGGAATATTTATAATACTAATTCTGAGTTTAGGTCACCCCAGAACTTGGCGGGTGTCTGTATAGCTTGCTTTGATGGCGATCTATGTACTCAGTTTTGGTGGGAATACATTTTCTGAACATCACGCGCCAATGTAAAATGCTGTTTTTTTATATAAATATGAACTTTATCGAACAAAACATACATGTATTGTGTAACATGATGTCCTAGGAGTGTCATCTGATGAAGATCGTCAAAGTTTAGTGCTTCATTTAGCTGTGTTTTGGGTTTTTGTGACATATATCCTTGCTTGGAAAATGGCTGTGTGGTTATTTTTGTCTATGTACTCTCCTAACATAATCTAATGTTTTGCTTTCACTGTAAAGCCTTTTTGAAATCGGACAATGTGGTTACATTAAGGAGAAGTGTATCTTTAAAATGGTGTAAAATAGTCGTATGTTTGAGAAATTGAAATTATGATATTTTTGCTGTTTTGTATTAAGCGCCATGCTATTTCACTGGCTGTTGAATAGTGTGGGACGATCACGTCCCACCTAGCCCAAAGAAGTTAATGCTCTTTTTCTGAGCAGAAATGGCCTCAGGATAACCCCCATGATGTGTCATGCTGTCAAATTATGTTAAGGAGCCCGTCTTGTTGATCCTTGGTTTTGACAGGGGTCTCAGCACGGGACATTTCCCTGTGTACCAGCCTGTACCATGACTACAAGGTGCTGCTTCAGATGGGCCTTCACTTCCTCTTCCTCCAGGGCACCAAAGGCAGGAGGTACCCCCCCCCCTCCCACACACACACACACACACACACACACACACACACACACACACACACAAAGTGCTAGCTAGCATGCTGCTCTGGTAATTGTGTCCAGTCTCTATTAACTCAGATGGAACGAACTGACGATGGAGGCCATGTTTATGAAGCCCACAGGTAGGATACAGTTCCAATTCTACAGTCCCGTGTCTTTGAAGCCACATGATAACACTTTATTTTACAGACCGGTTAAGGCTGGTACCTTCCTGGTATTTACATGTTATTATGTAATAAGGGCGCTTTCACATATCTCCTTATTATCCGGATCCAGGAGCGTTTGGTACCCTGATCCACGCTATAAAGCATGTGTGAAACACAAACAAACCCTGGCTGAAACAAGTCCTGGACCTATGTGAGTGGTGGGTCGAAGATCCAGGACCAGGGCACCAGGTGTTGTGCTGCGGCAGCACGAGTCGAGTGGAACTTCTTTGCCCGTTGTAAACAAGTTAGCTCGCTAACGTCATGTAGAATGTGTGTCTTGCTAATCGCACCCTTAAACGGTTATTTTCAGGTCTTGAGAAAGCAACACGTATTCTGTAGGATTCTCACAAACGCTCCAGGAAACTGAAGAATGTACCGAAGAGGGCACCTCAAAGAATTTCCCACGATTGGTAACTACCTCGTACCAAATAGTGCATAGTGATGCTTGTGTCAATGAATCTCAAAGATATCGACGGCAATTACAGTTGTAACAAGTCATTTTCAAACTACCTGTTCAACTGCGGGCTGTAAAATAAATCTTCAAACACTTCTCCTAATTGTGAATGCTGCTTATTATGAAGGGTGTCTTTGGCCCTGATTAGCTTGATTGGCCTGTATTGACCTGATTGCCCTTTGCTTCCAGGCCCAAGGGAGCCCTTCATCTACAGAAGCTGGAGGAGGAGGTGCTAGGACATTTTAAAATGTGGGCTGAGAGCCCTGGCACCAGTAATTCACTCTCTTATTAGTAGCAGCTAACTGCACTCGGTCCGTTAGCCATGAGTCATCCTTTTAAGATATTTAACTAAAGCTGAGGACAACAGCAACAGCGAATGGCACAGTTGAAGCCACAGCGTGCTCCAGATCTTGTTTTTCCATATTTGTTTGAGTAGTGGTAGATGCATTTAACCTGTTGGGGATAGGGGGCAGTATTTGCACGGCCGGATAAAAAACGTACCCGATTTAATCTGGTTACTACTCCTGCCCAGTAACTAGAATATGCATATAATTGTTTGATTTGGATAGAAAACACCCTAAAGTTTCTAAAACTGTTTGAATGGTGTCTGTGAATATAACAGAACTCATTTGGCAGGCCAAAACCTGAGAAGATTCCAAACAGGAAGCGCTCTCTCTGACTATTTCGTGGCCTTCTTGATCATCTCTAACCAAAACAGGGGATCTCTGGCATAACGTGACATTTTCTAACGCTCCCATAGGCTCTCAGAAGGCGCCAGAACGATGAATGGTGACTTTGCAGACCATGGCTGAAAAACAGTAGCGCATTTGGATAGTGGTCGATCTGAGAACAATGAGACTGAGGCGTGTGCACGAGCCGACACCATGTTTTTATTTTTTGGTCTTTGAACGAAAACAGGGTTTCCCGGTCGGAATATTATCGCTTTTTTACGAGAAAAATCGCATAAAAATTGATTTTAAACAGCGTTTGACATGCTTCGAAGTACGGTAATGGAATATTTTGACATTTTTTGTCACGAAACGCGTCGGGCGCGTCACCCTTCTTTACCCTTCGGATAGTGTCTTGAACGCATGAACAAAACGCCGCTATTTGGATATAACTATGGATTATTTGGAACCAAACCAACATTTGTTATTGAAGTAGAAGTCCTGGGAGTGCATTCTGACGAAGAACAGCAAAGGTAATCCAATTTTTTTAATAGTAATTCTGAGTATGGTGAGTACCACACTTGGTGGGTGTCAAAATAGGTAGCCTGTGATGCCGGGCTATCTACTCAGAATATTGCAAAATGTGCTTTCACTGAAAAGCTGTTTTAAAATCGGACATAGCGATTGCATAAAGGAGTTCTGTATCTATAATTCTTAAAATAATTGTTATGTTTTTTGTGAACGTTTATCGTGAGTAATTTAGTAAATTCACCGGAAGTGTTCGGTGGGAATGCTAGTCACATGCTAGTCACATGCTAATGTAAAAAGCTGGTTTTTGATATAAATATGAACTTGATTGAACAAAACATGCATGTATTGTATAACATAATGTCCTAGGAGTGTCATCTGATGAAGATCATCAAAGGTTAGTGCTGCATTTAGCTGTGGTTTTGGTTTTTGTGACATTATATGCTAGCTTGAAAAATGGGTGTCTGATTATTTCTGGCTGGGTACTGACATAATCTAATGTTTTGCTTTCGTTGTAAAGCCTTTTTGAAATCGGACAGTGTGGTTAGATTAACGAGAGTCTTGTCTTTAAAATGGTGTAAAATAGTCATATGTTTGAGAAATTGAAGTAATAGCATTTCTAAGGTATTTGAATATCGCGCCACGGGATTCCACTGGCTGTTGAGTAGGTGGGACGCTAGCCCATAGAGGTTAATAAGCAGTTGATTGGTTGTAAGTACACACATGTACCAAAGGAGGCGCAAACCGAAAGGTATGCGGTGTCTGAGCGCTCTGGAGCAGGTTTTCATCAAGGATCTCTCTGAATTTTGCTCCATTCATCTTTCCCTAGTCTCTCAGTCCCTGCCGCTGAAAAACATCCCCACAACATGATGCTGCCACCACCATGCTTCACCGTAGGGATGGTGCCAGGTTTCCTCTAGACGTGACGCTTGGCATTCAGGCCAAAGAGTTCAATCTTGGTTTCATCAGACCAGAGAATCTTGTTTCTCATGGTCTGAGAGTCTTTAGGTGCCTTTTGGCAAACTCCAAGTGGCTGTCATGTGCCTTACTGAGGAGTGGCTTCTGGCCACTCTACCATAAAGACCTGATTGGTGGAGTGCTGCAGAGATGGTTGTCCATCTGGAAGGTTCTCCCATCTCTACAGAGGAGCTCTGGAGCTCTGTCAGAGTGACCATCGGGTTCTTGGTCACCTCCCTGACCAAGGCCCTTCTCCCTCGATTGCTCAGTTTGGCCAGGCGGCCAGCTCTTGGAAGAGTCTTCATGGTTCTAAACTTTTTCCATTTAAGAATGATGGAGGTCACTGTGTTCTTGGGGACCTTCAATATTGCAGAAATGTTTTGGTACCCTTCACCCAGATTGGTGCCTCGACACAATCCTGTCTCGGAGCTCTACAGACAATTCCTTCGACCTCATGGCTTGGTTTTTACTCTCAAATGCGCTGTCAACTGTGGGACCTTATATAGACAGGTGTGTGCCTTTCCAAATCATTTCCAATCAATTGAACTACCACAGGTGGACTCCAATCAAGTTGTAGAAAGAACTAAAGGATGATCAATGGAAACAGGATGCACCTGAGCTCAATTTTGAGTCTCATAGTAAAGGGTCTGAATACTTTTTTTTTTTTTTTTTTTTTACTTACTGAAATGTTGAAATAATCTGTTTTCGCTTTGTCATTATAGAGTATTGTGAGTAGATTGCTGAGGAAATGTTTTTATTTAACTTGTCTGGGCTACGTGGGACGGTAGCGTCCCACCTGCCTAACATCCGGTGAAATAGCAGAGAGCAAAAATTCTAAATACACCATTCGTAATATTAAACATTCTTGTAAATACATGTATCTTACATCATTTAAAAAATTAACATCTTGTTAATCCAGCCTCTGTGTCAGATTTCAAAAAGGCTTTGCGGCGAAAGCATACATACATAATAATCTGAGGACAGTGTCCCGCAAACACAAGCATTACTAGCATTTTCCAACCAAGCATTAGCGTCACTAAAGCCAGAAATAGCAATAAAATAATCAATTACCTTTGAAGATCTTCTTCTTTTGGCGATACAAAAAGGCCCAATCTTCACAATAAATGGTCGTTTTGTTCGATAAAATCCATTTTTATAGCATAACACGAAACATTTTGTAAACGGCTAGTGTCATGAATTCCGTCTCCTTCAACTTTCGACGAAACATTCGATGTAATTACTCACACTAAACACACGTTTATCCAGTCATGGTTGGTTTCATTGCAATCCTCTGTTTGTTAGTAACACAACCATACTTGATTGTTCTTTTTGCGGGACGTATTGACCGAAAGGAACTCATTTGAACACACCAAACAATGACCTCATTGCGCGCCAATGATATGACCATTGCTTCGTTCATTGACTGTATTTCGGACCAATGACCACTGATCGTCTTGAAATCTAGCTTGGTAGATAGCCAATGAGCTGAGGTAAACGGCAATATCTAATGGTTATATCCGGGAAGACCAGCTCTTGAACGAAAGTCGAGCGTAACACAGCCATTCGCCATTGAAACACAGCCATTCGCCATTGAAACACAGCCATTCGCCATTGAAACACAGCCATTCGCCATTGAAACACAGCCATTCGCCATTGAAATTTCTACCTGAAGGAGCCACTGTTTGCGCGTAGCAGTATTGAGTCGAGATAATTTTCCGCTATTTTATCGATAGAATTATGGCGAGTAAATCTGGAAAACCAAAGGCAAAGTCCAGGTATACAGATCTACACGACATTATTGATGAAATTGATAGAGATAGTGACGCAGAGTTACTTGAAGATGAGTCGGATTGTGAGTCAAGTTTGGACTCCCAATTTGAGGAAATGTTTTTGCATGGAGAGGATGCAGTGTTGGACTGGTAAGTACATCTCATGCCGTTGTTTGAAATTAATAATATCAAATATTATTCATTTGAGTTGTTTTGGAGATATATATATTTTTTTTTTTACATTTATTTCATATATTTTATTTGACATATATATATATATATATATATATATATATATAAAATCAGTAATGAAATGTGTGAAGTACACATGGCTAAACATTATGAGTGTGTGTCTGTGTCTGTATATATTAGATATTTTTTACATGTATTTTATCTAAACATGGAATGGAACAGCACCTCACCATAGTGATTGAGGTTCACTACTCTATATATAATCTGTGTGTCTGTGTCTTCGCAGTCCTTCCGATTCTGATTGGGAGCCCCCACTGCCAAGGTGCCCATCCCCCACAGGAGCTGGTTCATCTAGCCGGACCCCTGCTGTCTCCGGCTCCACACCTACCCCTGCCCGGCCAGGTGTGAAGTCTGTGACAAAGAAGCGGAGGTGGGGAAAAGATAAACCTGCAATCAGAGAGGAGGAGGGTCATTGGCACTCTGTGCTGGAGGAGGATGTGGGCCCACCACCTCCAATATTCAGACCGAAAAGGCCACCAGGACCTCAGCTGGACATGACCTCCAACTACAGCCCCATGCAACTTTTTCAGCTGTTTTTTTACATCATCAGTTATTTATTCCCTTGTCTTGAACACTAACAAGTATGGTGCTAAGAAGCAGGTTGGCAAGAAAGAGGCATGGAAGCCCATTTCCATGTCAGATATTTTTTGTTATTTGTCAATGGTCGTATACATGGGTCTAGTGAAGCTGAAAACCCTGAAACACTACTGGAAAACTGCTCCCCTCTATCAACTGCCTTTGCCCTCCACTGTCATGTCATGCAAAAGGTTTCTGACAATCTCACGGGCGCTTCATATCAGTGACCCAGAAGTTGATGAGGACAACGAGAAGAAGCGAGGCACAGCAGGTTATGATAGGCTCTGCAAAATAAAACCTCTCTACCACAGTGTGGTTGAGGCCTGCAAGACCTATTTTCAGCCCGCCCAGAACCTTTCCATCGATGAGAGGATGGTAGCCTCAAAGGCCAGAATTAGCCTAAAACAATACATGCGTAACAAACCAACTAAATGGGGTTACAAACTGTTTGTTTTGGCTGATTCTGCATGTGCATGCATGTGCAATTTTTTTGTTTATGAGGGGAAGAGCAGTTTTGCGACCGGTAAGGGACTCAGCTATGATTCTGTCATGGCATTATTAGATTTTCAACTGCTGGAGAAGGGCTACAAACTGTTTGTGGACAACTTCTACACAAGCCCTTCCCTGTTCACAGACCTGAGGAGGCTGGATGTGTGGGCTTGTGCCACCATTCAGCCCAACAGAGTGGGCTTTCCAAAAACAAAGGAGAACGACATGCCTAAGCGGGCTGAGCGGGGTAGCATGCGATGGATTCGCCAAGATGGCCTGCTCTTTGTGAAGTGGATGGATACCAGAGAGGTGGTCATTTGCTCCAGTATCCACAAGTCCTTCAGTGGAGATCACGTCGTCAGGTGTGTGAAGGGCGCTACTGGGGCATGGACCACAAAAAATGTCCCCATTCCTGCAGCTATCAAGGACTACAACAAGAGCATGGGAGGTGTGGACCTGTCAGATGCGCTGAAAGGCTACTATAATGTTCTCCACAAGACCATGAAATGGTACAAGACTTTTTTATATCATTTCATTGACATTGCTGTGGTGAATTCCTTCATCATCCAGAAGGAAATGGCCAAGAGCTGTGGAAAGACCCCCATCTCACAGCTAGCCTTCCGAGAGCTGCTCATCCAGGAGCTTGCTGGCTACATCAAGTCCACTGCAGCACCTTCTGTCCCCTCTACCTCTGTCTCTTCTGCTCCTTCAACCAGTGGTGTTCAACTGCCCAAATTCATCTCTGCAGGCATGAATGTGCCTCAGGGCAAAAAGGGCACAGTGGGGAGACGACGTTGTGCCCTTTGTCACAGGAAATGCCCCATCACATGTACCACCTGCTCAGTAACTCTATGCTTTAGAGCAGAAAGAGACTGCTATGGGCCATGGCACCAGCACCACAATATTGTGTAGAGGACTGAGGGTCTTCACAATATTGTACATTGTATGTGTGTAAATAGTTACCCTTGTTATTTAAATCTTTTTCAAAATGTAATATATAAAAAAGAAATTGTACTTTTTTTTGAGGGGTGTGTTAGAATATAATTTTTGTATTTTGTATATAGTTTTTTACATCAAAATGTATCACTGTACCAATTCGGCCACTTGGGTACATTTGTGTGGGACACCTGGGTGACTTCATGCTCAATGTCATGTAGCTCGCTCATTCCTGAAGATATGTGTCTGAAACTTTTCTCAGATACTGTGGACCTCTTATGTTCTGCATAGAAATTAACCCCAGCATCCTATCTGAATGTTTGGCTGTTCCTGTTCAGTTGAAAGATGATGCAACAACAATAAAAAACAAAACGTATGTTTATTTCCTTGTATTTTCTTCTACCAGATCTATTGTGTTATATTCTCCTACATTCAATTCACATTTCCACAAACTTCAGAGTGTTTCCTTTCAAATGATACCAAGAAAATGCATATCCTTGCTTCTGGGCCTGAGCTACAGACAGTTAGATTTGGGTATGTCTTCAGGCGGAAATTGAGAGAAGGGGGGGTAGCCCAAAAAGGTTAATCCATTTTAGAATAAGGCTGTAATGTAACAAAATGTAGAAAAAGTCAAGGTGTCTGAATACTTTCTGAAGGCCTTGTATAAGTGCTATATAAACAAACAATATATCTAGCATAAACTGGGACTTTAAATGTGTGGCCAACTTTTCCTAGAGGGCCACAAGTCTCAACACAATTGATTCAAACTAATCACGATATTCAATCTAGACTGGGGACTTCATCATTGAGAGACAGTTGTCTACTAGTTGTCTCTTCTTCCTGACCCAGGTGTATACATCTTGGGTAGAATAAAAGCTACATTAAATGGAGTAATGCCTAATATGGCAATTCACATTCTTTTCCCAAAATTAATTATTGCTAAATTACATCTCAAATTCATGCATGCAAGAAGACTTGGCCTGGTGTACACATATTTCTCTGTCCTCAGTTTGATTGAAGTCCTCAGTTTGATTGAAGGCCTCAATCGAATGCCTCATTCTGTCTTTTTTCCTATTTACTGATTGCTTCTAGAAAGATAGGAGGAACAACACATGATCAGGATGACCTAGCTAAATCACTGAAGGATCTAATTGTTACAAAGAATGGGATGAATAATACATGCATTTGCTTACCTTATCAAGCTTGTCAAGACGATTCACTCCCAAAAAAAGTGTTATGAGTGAGGTCACCACAAACATCTTTCCAGGGTGTTGATGCATCCTCCTCCCAATACAGTCTCTTCCAACACCACTGGTATTAAAAATACAGGACAAAACACACATCACTACAAGAGAGACACCACAACACTACATAGAGAGAGACCTAAGAAAACAACACAACCATGGCAGCAACACATGACAACACAACATGGTAGTAACACATCATGGCAGCAGCACAAAACATGGTACAGACATTTTGGGCAAAGACAACAGCACAAAGGGCAAGAAGGTAGAGACAACAATACATCACACGAAGCAGCCAGAAGTGTCAGTAGGAATGTGCATGATTGAGTCTTTGAATGAAGAGATGGAGATAAAAGTGTCCAGTTTGAGTGTTTTTTGCAGCTCGTTCCTGTCGCTAGCTGCAGCAAACTGAAAAGAGAAGTGACCCAGGGATGTGTGTGCTTTGGGGATATTTAACAGAATGTGACTAGCAGAACGGGTGTTGTATGTGGAGGATGAGGGCTGCAGTAGATATCTCAGATAGGGGGAGTGAGGCCCTAAGAGGGTTTTATAAATAAGCATCAACCAGTGGGTCTTGTGTCAGGTATACAGAGATGACCAGTTTACAGAGATGTATAGAGTGCAGTGATGTGTCCTATAAGGAGCATTGGTGGCAAATCTGATGGCCGAATGGTAAAGAACATCTAGCCGCTCGAGAGCACCCTTACCTGCCGATCTATAAATTACATCTCCGTAATCTAGCACGGGTAAGATGGTCATCTGAATCCGGGTTAGTTTGGCAGCTGGGGTGAAAGAGGAGCGATTACGATAGAGGAAACCAAGTCTAGATTTGACCTTAGCCTGTAGCTTGGATATGTGCTGAGAGAAGGACAGTGTACCGTCTAGCCATACTCCCTAGTACTCAAGCTATAAACCCTCAGAGGTAGTAATCACACCAGTGGGGAGAGGGGCATTCTTCTTACTGAACCACACTACCTTTGTCTTGTTCAGAACAAGGTTAAGGGCAGAGAAAGCTTGTTGGACACAAAGAAAGCTTTGTTGTCGAGCATTTAACACAAAATCCGGGGAGGGGCCAGCTGAGAATAAGACTGTATCATCTGCATAAGTGGTTGAAAGAGCTTCCTACTGCCTGAGCTATGTTGTTGATGTAAATTAAGAGCGTGGGGCCTAGGATCGAGCCTTAGGGTACTCCCTTGGTGACAGGCAGTGGTTGAGACAGCAGATGTTCTGACTTTATACACTGCACTCTTTGAGAGAGGTAGTTAGCAAACCAGGCTAAAGACCCCTCAGAGACACCAATACTCCTTAGCCAGCCCACAAGAATGGAATGGTCTACCGTATCAAAAGCTTTGAGCAAGTCAATAAAAATAGCAGCACAACATTGCTTAGAATCAAGGGCAATGGTGACATCATTTAGGACCTCTTAAGGATCCACCCCTTTTTTTCAATTTTCACCTAAAATGACATACCCAAATCTAACTGTCTGTAGCTCAGGCCCTGAAGCAAGGATATGCATATTCTTGGTATCATTTGAAAGGAAATGCTTTGGAGTTTGTGGAAATGTGAAAGGAATGTAGGAGAATATAACACAATAGATCTGGTAAAAGATAATACAAAGAAAAAACAACCGTTCTTTTGTATTTTTTTGTACCATCATCTTTGAAATGATAGAGAAAGGCCATAATGTGTTATTCCAGCCAAGGTGCAATTTCGATTTTGGCCATTAGATGGCAACAGTGTATGTGCAAAGTTTTAGACTGATCCAATGAACCATTGTATTTCTGTTCAAAATGTTGTATCATGACTGCCTAAATGTGCCTACTTTGTTTATTAATAACTTTTCATGTTCAAAATTGTGCACTCTCAAGAGCATGGTATTCTTTCACTGTAATAGCTACTGTAAAGTGGACAGTGCAGTTAGATTAACAAGAATTTAAGCTTTCTGCCAATACCAGATATGTCTATGTCCTGGGAAATGTTCTTGTTACTTACAACCTCATGCTAATCGCATTAGCCTACGTTAGCTCAACCGTCCCGTGGATGGGACACCAATCCCGAAGAAGTTTCAGTGACACATCTATAATCTGAGTGGAAACCAGATTGCATACCAGAGAGAATACAATAGACATCAAGAAAGCCAGTTGATTATTGACAAGTTTTTCCAACACTTTTGATAAACAGGGTTAAATAGAAATTGGCCTATAACAGTTAGGATAAGCTTTTTTATTTTTTATTTAACCAGGTAGGCCAGTTGAGAACAAGTTCTCATTTACAACTGCGACTTGGCCAAGATGAAGCAAAGCGGTGCGACACAAACAACAACAGAGTTATACATGGAATAAACAAACATACAGTCAATAACACAATAGAAAAGTCTATATACAGTGTGTGCAAATGAGGTAAATTTGATCTCCCCTTTAAATAAAGGACACACATGGCTGCCTTCCAAGCAATGGGAACCTCCTCAGGGAGGAGAGACTTTAAAAAGGTTGGAGATAGTCTCGGCAATGATAGGGGCTGCAACCTTATTTCT
Source organism: Salmo trutta (assembly GCF_901001165.1). Lineage (NCBI taxonomy): Eukaryota > Metazoa > Chordata > Actinopteri > Salmoniformes > Salmonidae > Salmo > Salmo trutta. The sequence continues at coordinate 35,385,183 of NC_042989.1, forward strand.
CATTTGCCTGAACAAGAACCAGTCAGCCTGAGTATGCGTGTGCCGAGCCTTTCGCAAAATAGAATTCTTGAGGCCAGTTCACGGTCGAACCAGAGGCTGAACCTGTTTTTAATTCTAATTTTCTTTATGGGGGCGTGTTTGTTAACAATACCACTGAAAATATAAAAAAGAAGGTCCAAGCGTCTTCGACAGAGGGGATCAAGCTGATTCTATACCAATTTGCAGAGGCCAGTTCATGAAGGAAGGCTTGCTCATTAAAGTTTTTTAGCAAGTGTCTATGACAAATCAGGACAGGTCGTTTAACTGAGCTGCCATTACGAACACAGGCTGTAAAACAGTGATCACTAAGGTACCAGTCTGGTGTTTTCTGTAACGACCTATCAGGATTATTTGTGAGGATAACATCAAGGAGAGTAGCCTTTTCTTGGTGTTTGGAGTCATGCCTTGTGGGATTGGTAATAAACTGAGAAAGATTTAGGGAGTCCCATTGCTTTAGGACTTGGTCAGGTGGTTTAAGCATGTCCCAGGTTAGGTCACCTAGCAGGACAAATTCAGACTTAGTGTAAGGGGCCAGGAGAGAGTTTAGGGCAGGTAGGGTACAGGCCGGTGCTGATGGTTGACGATAACACCCAGAGCAGTCAACAAAGAGCTATTTGAAAGCTTAATGCTCAAAACCAGCAGATCAAATTGTTTGGAGACAGACTTGATAGAGACAACAGAGCACTGAAGATGTTTCTTGGTGCACATTACCGCTCCACTACCTTTGGAAGATCTGTCTTGCAGAAAAAGGTATTAACCAGAAAGGTTAACATCAGTGTTCAAAACACTTTCTTAACCACATCTCAGTAATGACCAACACATCTTGATTGGAGCTGTGAACCCACACTTTCAATTGATACATTTTAGGTAATAAGCTTCTAGCGTTAACGTGCAGAAAACTCAGGCCTTTACGAGAGCAGAAATCAGTGAAGCTGAAATCAGCGAACAAGTCAGGATTGGGGCTAAGAACAGTAGACGGGCCAGGGTGTACATGCACAGTTCCAGATATCATCAGCAGTATTAGAATCAGTGCACAGCGGAGGACAGAAAGATCACTTCAGTGGTGATTTTTTTATGACATTTGAATGTGCATCAGATGGCAACAAGATTACATTGTACTTTCATATATAGGACAATATATAGACACAAGTTAATTAGCCTACATAAAATTCAGATAAGTCCAAAGTCTGCAGTGTGTGTGTAAGTGGGTGTGTGCTGGAGGCAAGGGAAAGCTTGGGAGAGAGGGGGGAGTAGGGTGGGGGTACCTGTACCAGACAGGGGGAGACAGGCCAGGGCAGATGAGGAACAGATCGCCAGGTGGGATCCAAGCAGCAGACAACGGGAGTAGGTGTCACATCCGCTTGGGAGAAGCTTTTTTTGGGAGGCTGAGTAGGAGAAGAGGCATTCAACCTTACCAGACAGGTGCGTGGTAGAGCAGATAAAAACGTCCATAGCGAAAAGCTTGTTAAAAAAAACGTGGTAAAATTGGCTTGAGTTTCTATATTCGCCAGATATTCGGGCAATCAAACATCAATAGCTCACAAAAGATTTGCTGAGATGTGGATATTCTACACGCAACAGACCTGAAGAGCCTGCATATTCACATGTCTGGTGAGTATGAAGGCCATGGAAGAACTGGGACATTTTTAGCTTTCAGGAATTGTGTGCAAATCCTTGCAACATGGGGCCGTGCATTATCATGCTGAAATATGAGGTTATGGCGGCGGAAGAATGGCATGAAAATGGGCATTAGGATCTCGTCACAGTATCTCTGTGCATTCAAATTGCCATCAATAAAATGCAATTGTGTTCATTGTCCGTAGCTTATGCCTGCCAATACCATAACCCCATATGGGGCACTCTGTTCACAACGTTGACATCAGCAAACCGCTTGCCCACATGACACCATGGCTGTCTGCCATCTGTTGAAACCCAGGATTCATCCTTGAACTATTGAAAGTGGGCATTGGCCCACTGAAGTCGGTTACGACGCCGAACTGCAGTCAGGTCAAGGCCCTGGTGAGGATGATGATCACGCAGAGGCTCTTCCTTGAAACGGTTTCTTACAGCTTGTGCAGAAATCCTTAGGTTGTGCAAACCCGCAGTTTCATCAGCTGTCCGGGTGGCTGGTCTCAGACGATCCCACAGGTGAAGAAGCCGGATGTGGAGGTCCTGGGCTGGCATGGTTACAAGTGATCTGCGGTTGTGAGGCCGGTTGGACGTACTGCCAAATTTTCTAAAATGACTTTGGAGGCCGCTAATGGTAGAGAAATTAACATTCAATTCTCTGGCAACAGCTCTGGTGAACATTCCTGCAGTCAGCATGCCAATTGCACGCTCCCTGAAAACTTGAGATCTGTGGCATTATGTTGTGACAAAACCCCACATTTTAGGGTGTCCTTCTATTGTCCCCAGCACAAGGTGCATCTGTGTAATGATCATGCTGTTTAATCAGTTTCTTGATATGCCACACCTGTCAGGTGGATGGATTATCTTGGCAAAGGAGAAATGCTCACTAACAGGGACGTAAACAAATATGCTCACAAAATTTGAGAGAAATAAGCTTTTTGTGCATATGGAACATTTCCGGGATATTTTATTTCAGCTCATGAAACATGGGACCAACACTTTACATGTTGCGTTTATATTTTTGTTCAGCGCACTTTGATGTCAAGTCATCTCATATTGTTGCTACTACCTTAGCTGTTGTGCTAGCTAACATGCTTAGCATATTGACATGCATATTGGTATTAAAAGACAGCAACGTATTCACCTAAAAATGTAATCATTAGTTAGCTAGCTAGCTATTACATTAATTATGCAAAATTGTTTGCCAGAAAAAAACCTCTGGCGAACTGTTTGCCACTAGTGGCAATAAATATTATTGTTCCCAAAGGTTTGCCACAGATTCACCACTAGTGGCAAACATTTGCACACTTCTGGCAACATTTTGTGGCACACTATTTAGTTTGAGCAAATTCGACGCAAACTTGCGGGACGTTTAATACCACAAATGTAATTTTTAAGGGGGCTTTGAATGCCCCCTTAAAAGTGACCACGTGGGTTTGAATGCCAGACTCACCGATACTTTGTCACGGACCCTCTCCTCACTTCCCTCCTCTCTTCAATAAAATGTCTGATAAATACAAAAAAAACATGCATGGACGACTGTTACACCAGGAGATAACACGGATAACACAAGCTCAAGGTAACGTCAGGAAAACGTCATTAAAAAGGGTAGTATTTGATTGGCACTGCTTTGATTTACACTCAAATAGAACATACTGGAAAGCGCCTCCCAAATACCTGTATTGAGCAAAGCTAAGCGGCACAAACGTTCAATGTTATCTGAAGATTTGGCTGCTTAGCGGCTCTTACCGAAGCTAAGGTGTTGTTTTGTGTCCTGGAGATGGCTACAACATCGACCATGTTCGGTCTAACAGACTGCTCCCCCATATGCCTGCACTGTCTTGTGTTGCTGTCTGTTGCTGTGAGCTACCCATAGTTACTGTAGGTTGTTGCTAAGGGAGATAGACAGGCTCAAGGTTGGCATGCTGGTGGATATAGATACTCACCACACCAACTCAGGTAGCCTGTATGATATGGATAATATTAGGTATTCCATACTGTAGGTAGCCTGTATGATATGGATAATATTAGGTATTCCATACTGTAGGTAGCCTGTATGATATGGATAATATTAGGTATTCCATACTGTAGGTAGCCTGTATGATATGGATAATATTAGGTATTCCATACTGTAGGTAGCCTGTATGATATGGAAAATATAAGGTAATTATGATTAAGTAAGAAGGCAGTACTGAGCCAATTCAAGTATGAATGACTGATTTTATGAGCCATGTTCTTCAAAACCCCAGCAAATAAATGTAATGGGTCAATTGTTAGCCTAAGCCCTAGGCTAAATGTAGCACCTAGCTTTAACTCAAAGGAACATATAACTTGAAGAATCAGCTGGTCGGTTTTCCCATTGTAACTTGGCACCCTGTTTTTTTGTTGGTTTGCTGCTCATCAGTCATCTATCTACAGACCGTCTATAAAATGCATTTGTCCTGAATAATTTAGGGGTTTGTGCTTGTCCATAGTCCTGCAGTTAATGCAGAGGGCTGTTCTGGTCCTCTCCAACTCTTTCGAGGCACTGAGGACATGGGCTTGCGTCCTAAATGGCACCCTATTCCCTATATAGTGCACTACTTTTGACCAGAGCCCTATTCCCTATATAGTGCACTACTTTTGACCAGAGCCCTATTCCCTATATAGCGCACTACTTTTGACCAGAGCCCTATTCCCTATATAGTGCACTACTTTTGACCAGAGCCCTATTCCCTATATAGTGCACTACTTTTGACCAGAGCCCTATTCCCTATATAGCGCACTTCATTTGAACAGAGCCCTATGATAGTAGTGAACTAAACAGTGAATAGGGTGCCACTTGGGATGCACTGCCATGATGTCTGTGATGTCACAGAATACAGTAGCACTGCCATGATGGCAGTGATGTCACAGAGTACAGTAGCACTGCAATGTCAGTGATGTCACAGAGTACAGTAGCACTGCCATGATGTCACAGAGTACAGTAGCACTGCCATGATGTCACAGAGTACAGTAGCACTGCCATGATGTCACAGAGTACAGTAGCACTGCCATGATGTCAGTGATGTCACAGAGTACAGTAGCACTGCCATGATGTCACAGAGTACAGTAGCACTGCCATGATGTCACAGAGTACAGTAGCACTGCCATGATGTCAGTGATGTCACAGAGTACAATAGCACTACCATGATGTCAGAGTACAGTAGCACTGCCATGATGTCACAGAGTACAGTAGCACTACCATGATGTCACAGAGTACAGTAGCACTGCCATGATGTCAGTGATGTCACAGAGTACAATAGCACTACCATGATGTCAGAGTACAGTAGCACTGCCATGATGTCACAGAGTACAGTAGCACTGCCATGATGTCAGAGTACAGTAGCACTGCCATGATGTCAGTGATGTCACAGAGTACAGTAGCACTGCCATGATGTCAGAGTACAGTAGCACTGCCATGATGTCACAGAGTACAGTAGCACTGCCATGATGTCAGAGTACAGTAGCACTGCCATGATGTCAGAGTACAGTAGCACTGCCATGATGTCAGAGTACAGTAGCACTGCCATGATGTCAGAGTACAGTAGCACTGCCATGATGTCAGAGTACAGTAGCACTGCCATGATGTCAGAGTACAGTAGCACTGCCATGATGTCAGAGTACAGTAGCTGTATAAGAGGAACACTTGCCTTTAACAAATCCATCCTGAACTGCACTGGATTCACTTACCGGTAGAGGCATTTATTGATCCAAACTCAGTTCGGTACATAATCATAGTGTGTATATTACTGTGTGTAGGTAATATATATATTTTTTTTTACAATTGTGTTCATTCAGCACCATTCAGTGACTCACATTCAGTAGATGTGGGCCTGTTGCTGGAATCAAATGAAACAACCCTGATGTTGCTAGCACCATCCTCTAACCCACTAAACCTATTATAACCACATGACAAGGACAGACATGTTTGTGATTGACTTCACATACAGACACAGTCGAGAGCGACGAGAGGAGAGGTTGAGTAACAACTCCTGCCTGGAATCATAGGAATGGTCCCATCTGTGCTGTATGGCCAACTACTATGGCCATTCTTATGACAATTAACATAGTGTAGGAGTTAGCAAGATGGCACAAACAGATCTGGGACCATGCCAATGGAATCCCACTATCCTTCCATATATATACAGTATTTTGGGAATATTTATTTTGACAGATGGGAGGAGATTGGGAGACTGATGAGGTACACTGCATTCCAGAGTGTACAGTTTTGTTGCCACTTGACAGACGCCACAACCCCCCAGACCGGATCCAGACTGGTTGTGTCTGATGGCTTTATGCTCTGGGTTCACTGTCTGGCTCTTTCCCAGGCACTAATGGATCTCACTGTATATATTTGTTTTTTTTGTTATGCTAAGATAGGCCAATTATTGACAAGTGCACTTTGTGTTAGGTTTCCAATCCAGGCTTACCCGGTTTTGTCATACCTGATGAAACATTTTCTCTACACTTGTTGTCTCTGCAACCACCAACTTTTTTTGTCGGCTATCTTTGTTTTCTCCTCAGACCTACAATAAGGAGCCAGAGCAACAAGTACAGTGTGTACAAGTCCATCGTGGGGAATAGCCACAGCTTCCACATGTTCCCTCACAGCCACTGCATGCTGCCTGTGCGGGTTCGCACCGCCCTGAACAAGATCCACGTAACCTGCGGCCAGTTTGACCACCGGGAAAACGAAGTGCGGCGCTCCGGGGACATGAGGGGAAGCAGAACCCACTCCTCTGAGGTCCACCGTGAGGCCCTTATCCTCTATGGGCTAGGTACTCAACAGCCAGTGTAATCCCGTGGCGCGATATTCAAATACCTTAGAAATGCTATTACTTCAATTTCTCAAACATATGACTATTTTACAGCATTTTAAAGACAAGACTCTCGTTAATCTAACCACACTGTCCGATTTCAAAAAGGCTTTACAACGAAAGCAAAACATTAGATTATGTCAGCAGAGTACCCAGCCAGAAATAATCAGACACCCATTTTTCAAGCTAGCATATAATGTCACATAAACCCAAACCACAGCTAAATGCAGCACTAACCTTTGATGATCTTCATCAGATGACAATCCTAGGACATTATGTTATACAATACATGCATGTTTTGTTCAATGAAGTTCATATTTATATCAAAAACCAGCTTTTTACATTAGCATGTGACTAGCATGTGACTAGCATTCCCACCGAACACTTCCGGTGAATTTACTAAATTACTCACGATAAACGTTCACAAAAAACATAACAATTATTTTAAGAATTATAGATACAGAACTCCTTTATGCAATCGCGGTGTCCGATTTTAAAATAGCTTTTCGGTGAAAGCACATTTTGCAATATTCCATCACAGGCTAGCTATTTTGACACCCACCAAGTGTGGTACTCACCAAACTCCGATTTACTATTAGAAAAGTTTGATTACCTTTGCTGTTCTTCGTCAGAATGCACTCCCAGGACTTCTACTTCAATAACAAATGTTGGTTTGGTCCCAAATAATCCATAGTTATATCCAAATAGCGGCGTTTTGTTCGTGCGTTCAAGACACTATCCGAAGGGTAAAGAAGGGTGACGCGCCCGACGCGTTTCGTGACAAAAAATGTCTAAATATTCCATTACCGTACTTCGAAGCATGTCAACCGCTGTTTAAAATCTATTTTTATGCCATTTTTCTCGTAAAAAAGCGATAATATTCCGACCGGGAGTCGTTGTTTTCGTTCAAAGAGAGAGAAAGTAAAAACATGGTGTCGGCTCGTGCACGCGCCTCCAGTCTCATTGTCCTCAGATCGACCACTATCAAAATGCGCTAATGTTTTTCAACCAGGGCCTGCAAAGCCACCATTCATCTTTCTGGCACCTTCTGAAAATGTCACGTTATGCCAGAGATCCCCTGTTTTGGTTAGAGATGATCAAGAAGGCCATGAAATGGTCAGAGAGAGCGCTTCCTGTTTGGAATCTTCTCAGGTTTTGGCCTGCCAAATGAGTTCTGTTATACTCACAGACACCATTCAAACAGTTTTAGAAACTTTAAGGTGTTTTCTATGCAAAGCCAATAATTATATGCATATTCTAGTTACTGGGCAGGAGTAGTAACCAGATTAAATCGGGTACGTTTTTTATCCGGCCGTGCAAATACTGCCCCCTATCCCCAACAGGATTTATCCATCCTCATGGCCTAGGCAAGAGAGACTGGGCTCTGGAAGATGTACTGTACGACAACAAAGACTCATAGATAACCTGACAGTCTGGGTGTTGTTATCACCGTGCTCCCAAGTATTTGGGCATCTTGTCTAGAGCAGAGCGATGTTTGGTTTGACCTAGATAGTTATCTTTTGACGTGTATTGGCTCTCCATGTATCTGTGTTGTAAGTTTTTGTAGCAGTTGAAAGACTGAACCTGAGAGAGGCACATCATCTAAGTATAACGGTGGCTTCCCCCTTGTGTTCCAGGAAGCACCAGGAGGGGCTCATCCATTCATCCATCTACCCATCTATTTACTAATCTATTCATTGATTAATTGATTGATTCAATAATTCATCCATTCAGCCATCAACCCATCCATCCAGCCATCTACTCTTCTGTTCATTCATCCAACCATCCATGTAGTAGTCTGTAGCCTGCTCATGTCACTGTTTTCTTTGAAAATATGAACAGTTTATCTAACAATATACAATCTAATTACAGTTAACTTTAGTTGACAGTTCTGCATCAGTTTCAGAAGTTAACTTTCACTGTTTTCCTCAAATAATACTCATATGTAAGTGTGCTCCAGCAAACCTAATAGCGTTTACTAAGAAACAGTAGTCAATTGAGCTGATGTTCTACTGATGTTCTAATGATTGACTGGAGAACTTATACAGGACTCTGGGGTTTTAATATACAGTGCTTTCGGAAAGTATTCAGACCCCTTGACTTTTTCCACATTTTGTTAGGTCACAGCCTTATTCTAAAATTGATTAAATTTGATTTAAAAAAGCAAAAACAGGTAGAGTAAAACAGAAATATCACATTTACATAAGTACTCAGACCCTTTACTCAGTACTTTTGTTGAAGCATCTTTGGCAGCAATTACAGCCTCAAGTCTTCTTGGGTATGTAATACGCTACAAGTTTGGCACACCTGTATTTGGGTAGTTTCTCTATTTCTTCTCTGCAGATCCTCTCAAGCTCTGGAATCTGGATTGGCCACTCAAGGACATTCAGAGACTTGTCCCAAAGCCCCTCCTGTGCTGTCTTGGCTGTGTGTTTAGGGTCGTTGTCCTGTTGTAAGGTAAACCGTTGCCCCGGTCTGAGGTCCTGAGCACCCTGGAGCAGATTTTCATCAAGGTTCTCTCTGTACTTTGCTCCGTTCATCTTTGCCTCAATCCTGTGTAGCCTCCCTGTCCCCGCCGCTGAAAAACAACCTGACAGCATGATGCTGCCACCACCATGCTTCACAGTAGGGATGGTGACAGGTTTCCTCCAGATGTGACACTTGGCATTCAGGCCAACGAGTTGAATCTTGGTTTCATCAGACCATTGAATCTTGTTTCTCATTGTCTGAGGGTCTTTAGGTGCCTTTTGGCAAACTCTAAGCGGGCTGTCATGTGCCTTTTACTGAGGAGCGGCTTCTGTCTGGCCACTCTACCATAAAGGCCTGATTGGTGTAGTACTGCAGAGATGGTTGTTCTTCTGGAAGGTTCTCCCATCTCCACAGAGGAGCTCTGGAGCTCTGTCAGAGTGACCATCAGGTTCTTTGTCACCTCACTGACCAAGGCCCTTCTCCCCCGATTGCTCAGTTTGGCCAGGCGGCCAGCTCTAGGAAGAGTCTTGGTGGTTCCAAATTTCTTCCATTTAAGAATGATGGAGGCCACTGTGTTCTTGGGGACCTTCAATGCTGCAGAAATGTTTTGGTCGGTGCCTTGACACAATCCTGTCTCGGAGCTCTACGGACAATTCCTTCGACCTCATGGCTTGGTTTTTGTTCTGACATGCACTGTCAACTGTGGGACCGTATATAGACAAGTGTGTACCTTTCCAAATCATGTCCAATCAATTGAATTTACCACAGGTGGACTCCAATCAAGTTGTAGAAACAACTAAAGGATGATCAATGGAAACAGGATGCATTTGAGCTCTATTTTGAGTCTCATAATAAAGGGTCTGAATACTTATTTAAATAAGGTATTTCTGTTTTAAATGTTTTATTAATTAGCAAACATTTCTTAACCTGTTTTCACTTTCACATTATTGGTTATTGTGTGTAGATTGCTTAGGACTTTTTTGTTTTAATCCATTTTAGAATAGGTCCGTAACGTAACAAAATGTGGAAAAATTCAAGGGGTCTGAATACTTTCCGAAGGCACTGTATACACCACATGACCAAAAGTATGTGGACACCTGCTCGTTGAGCATCTCATTCCAAAATCATGGGCATTAATATGGAGTTGCCCCCCCCCCCCCCCCCCCACATGTGCTGCTATAACAGCCTCCGCTCTTCTGGAAGGCTTTCCACTAGATGTTGGATCATAGCTGCGGGACTTACTTCCATTCAGCCACAAGATCATTAGTGAGGTTGGGCACTGATGATGGGCAATTAGACCTGGCTTGCAGTCGGCGTTCCAATTCATCCCAAAGGTGTTCGATGGGGTTGTGGTCAGGGCTCTGTGCAGGCCAGTTAAGTTCTTCCATACCGATCTCGACAAATAATTTCTGTATGGACCTTGCTTGGTGCACAGGGCATTGTCATGCAGACACAGAAAAGGGTCTTCCCCAAACTGTTGCAACAAACTTGGAAGCACAGAATCGTCTGCAATGTCATTGTATGATGTTGTGTTAAGATTTCCCTTCACTGGAACTAAGGGGCCAAATGAAATCAAATGTATCAAAAAATATATATATGAATAAGAATAAGAAATAAAAGTAGCAAGTATTTCAAGAGCAGCAGTAAAATAACAATAGCAAGACTATATACAGGGGGGTACCGGTACAGAGTCAATGTGCAGGGGCACCGGTTAGTCGAGGTATTTGAGGTAGTATGTACACGTAGGTAGAGTTATTAAAGTGACTATGCATAGATGATAACAACAGAGAGTAGCAGCGGTGTAAAGGTGGGGTGGGGGGGGCAATGCAAATAGTCTGGGTAGTCATTTGATTAGAAGTTCAGGAGTCTTATGGCTTGAGGGTAGAAGCTGTTTAGAAGCCTCTTGGACCTAGACTTGGCACTCCGGTACCGCTTGCCGTGTGGGAGCAGAGAGAACAGTCTATGACTAGGGTGGCTGGAGTCGTTGACAATTTTTAGGGTCTTCCTCTGACACCGCCTGGTATAAAGGTCCTGGATGGCAGGAAGCTTGGCCCCAGTGATGTACTGGGCCGTACGCACTACCCTCTGTAGTGTCTTGCGGTCGGAGGCCGAGCAGTTGCCATGCCAGGCAGTGATGCAACCAGTCAGGATGCTCTCGATGGTGCAGCTGTAAAACCTTTTGAGGATCTGAGGACCCATGCCAAATCTTTTCACTCCTGAGGGGGAATAGGTTTTGTTGTGCCCTCTTCACTGCTGTCTTGGTTTGCTTGGACCATGTTAGTTTGTTGATGATGTGGACACCAAGGAACTTGAAGCTCTCAACATGCTCCACTACAGCCCCGTCGATGAGAATGGGGGAATGCTCGGTCCTCTTTTTCCTGTAGTCCACAAACATCTCCTTTGTCTTGATCACGTTGAGGGAGAGGTTGTTTTCCTGGCACCACATGGCCAGGTCTCTGACCTCCCTATAGGCTTTCTCGTTGTTGTCGGTGATCAGGCCTACCACTGTTGTGTCATTGGCAAACTTAATGATGGTGTTGGAGTCATGCCTGACCGGGCAGTCATGAGTGAACAGGGAGTACAAGAGGGGACTGAGCACGCACCCCTGAGGGGCCCCTGTATTGAAGATCAGCGTGGTGGATGTGTTGTTACCTATCCTTACCACCTGGGGGCAGTCCGTCAGGAAGTCCAGGATCCAGTTGCAGAGGGAGGTGTTTAGTCCCAGGGTCTGAGCTGTAGTCAATGAATAGCATTCTCACATAGGTGTTCCTTTTGTACAGGTGGGAAAGGGCAGTGTGGAGTGCAATAGAGATTGCATCATCTGTGGATCTGTTAGGGCGGTATGCAAATTGGAGTGGGTCTAGGCTTTCTGGGATAATGGTGTTGATGTGAGCCATGACCAGCCTTTAAATGCAATTCATGGCTACAGACGTGAGTGCTACGGGTCGGTAGTCATTTAGGCAGGTTACCTTAGTGTTCTTGGGCACAGGGACTATAGTGGTCTGCTTAAAACATGTTGGTATTACTGACTCGGACAGGGAGAGGTTGAAAATGTCAGTGAAGACACTTGCCAGTTGGTCAGCGCATGCTCGCAGTACACGTTCTTGTAATCTGTCTGGCCCTGCGGCCTTTTGCATGTTGACCTGTTTAAAGGTCGTACTCACATTCGCTGCGGAGAGCGTGATCACACAGTCGTCCGGAACAGCTGGTGCTCTCATGCATGTTTCAGTGTTATTTGGCTCGAAGCGAGCATAGAAGTAGTTTAGCTCGTCTGGTAGGCTTGTGTCACTGGGCAGCTCTCGGCTGCGCTTCCCTTTGTAGTCAGTAATAGTTTGCAAGCCCTGCCACATCCGACGAGCGTCAGAGCCGGTGTAGTACGATTCGATCTTAGTCCTGTATTGACGCTTTGCCTGTTTGATGGTTCGTCGGAGGGCATAGCAGGATTTCGTATAAGCTTCCGTGTTAGAGTCCCTCTCCTTGAAAGCGGCAGCTCTAGCCTTTAGCTCAGTGTGGATGTTGCCTGTAATCCATGGCTTCTGGTTGGGGTATGTACGTATGGTCACTGTTGGGACGATGTCATCGATGCACTTATTGATGAAGCCAGTGACTGATGTGGCGTATTCCTCAATGCTTTCTGGATAAGAGCGTCTGCTAAATGACTAAAATGTAAAATGTACATCTTTGGCTGATACTGATATCCAATATTTTATTTTCCCAAATGAAAATGATACCGATGACCAATACTTGAAATTTTAGCGACCTTTTAAGCATTCTAGTAAACGCAGCAGTCTAAGGGACTGCATCTCAGTGCAAGAGTCGTCACTACAGTCCCTGGTTCGAACCCAGGCTGTATCACATCCGGTCGTGATTGGGAGTCCCATAGGGCGGCGCACAATTGGTTCAGCATCGTCCAGGTTTGGCCGGGGTAGGCCGTAAATAAGAATTTGTTCTTAACTGACTTGCCTAGTTAAATAAAGGTTACACACACACACACACACCACACTGACCCAAAAGTTATTTTGCTGGCATTTACGTATGTCCCCATTATCAGAAAAACATATTCAAAACCTGTTTCATTCACTTATTTGCTGTGCTGTTTCATTGTTCATTTGTTCAGTCGTTTCATTCTCAACCAGGATAACTATGGAACGCTATTTGAAATAACACTATTTGACATGTCAAATAAGCTTGTTGACCAATCAGGACCTGAATATGACTGCACGTCACATAATAATTTAACGCGTTCATACATTTTTTGCATAGTTATTACACATTGATTACACTATCACTCGTATTTCATATGTCACAATGATTCATCAATACGCATGCTATGATGCTGGTAAAGTTGTCTCGCGCACCTACAGTGCTGGTCATAAACAAAAAGCTAGCTAGCTCATGGACGCAATGTTGTTCCCCAAAAACATAGCTAAACGACATATCTGTTTCAGTTGCTATAGTTAGCTATATAGGTAGGTGTCATCATCTAAAAGAACCCTAATTTATAAGACAGTTCTTATTTGATTAATGGTCGGACCCATTTATGTGAAGTTAGCCACAATAAGGATTAGCCACAATAGTGGACTTTGCGGTTACCCTTCAAAATACAAGTACGGTATAATTCTACTATTTGTATTCGTTTGCGTCACTGTCAATTACATACTTTTATTTTGAAGGCAAACCGCAAATTCCACTATTGCACCTAATCCTTATTGTGGCTAGTTTCACAACACATAACCCGGTCCGGTCGAGCCTCACTAGCCAGATGAAACTAGCTGGGTGCTTATAACATTAGCTTTTGGCAACAGCGTTAAGTAGCTGGATAGCTATTTATTTTCATGAACTGAAGTTCAATTTCAATAGGCGAACAATAAGTGGCAACCTAGCTAATACTTACTCACAAGGATTCCTAAATCATTTCTAAGAATAATGAAAATGACAGAGGTTTCTACTGGTCATTGTTTTCAGGCTGGTTGTATTGGTGCTTGCTAGGTACCAAGCTAAAGCTAGCTAGCCCAGAAGTTGCGGTCGAACAAATGATGCTTTATTACCAATGTGGTATTGTAAACACATCGTTCATGGCCGGTGTTTGCTTGTTAGCATACTTTTTTTGTACAGCTTTGACAGTGCTACTGTATTTTTTTTGACACGCAAAGACCCAAACGGCTTTCCATAGTATGTATGTCGTGAAGCTAATAGCAGTGACGCTATTACTGTGTAACTCCGGTAGGGCAACATCTGAAAAATAGCGCACTTGGTAGTGTGTACCGGTGCTCAACCAGTCGGCGAAAGCCAACATCACCCACGACAGAGAACAGTTGATTGTCAAGGGCAATGAATTCCATTATCTTGGCTTTAATGGATTTCGCCTTTAAATTGTCTCGTTGAAATGTTGTTATTCTTTCAAATGACTGCTCAACTTGTTGACTGCTCGATCCACACACACTAGTTTAGGAATGCTGTGTTGCACGTACAGCGCAACATTTTACATGGCGTCATTACGTCATGTACTTATGTTATATAGGTATGCACGTCAGCTTTGGCATCGGTTTTGCACATCGGCGTTAAACTAGACATCGGCCGATACCGATAATGACATTTTTTGCTAATATCGGACAATTCCGATATGTTCATCTGATATATCGTGCATCCCTAATAAATATGGTCAGATTTGCCAAATGGAGGGCGAGGGAGAGCGTCTCTGTGTGTGGACTGAAAGTGGTCAATTCTTTTCCCTCTGGTTGCACATTTAACATGCTGATAGAAATTTGGTGAGACGGATTTAAGGTTCCCTGCATTAAAGTCCCCGGCCACTAGGAGCGCCGCCTCCTAGTGAACGGTTTCCTGTTTGCTTATGGCGGAATACAGCTCATTGAGTGCGTTCTTAGTGCCAGCATCAGTCTATGGTGGTATGTAGACAGCTATGAAAAATACAGATGAAAACTCTCTAGGTAGAGGTCTACAGCTTATCATGAGATACTCTACCTTAGGTGAGCAAAACCTTGAGACTTCCTTAGATATCGTGCACCAGCTGTTATTTACAAAAATACATAGTCCGCCGCCCCTTGTCTTACCAGAGGCTGCTGTTCTATCCTGCTGGTACAGCGTATAACCAGCCAGCTGAATGTTGATAATGTTGTCGTTCAGCCACGACTCTGTGAAGCATAAGATCTTACAGATTTGAATTTCTCGTTGGTAGTTTCATTTTCCACGTAGGCCATTGATTTTATTTTCCAAAGATTGCATGTTTGCTGGCAGAATGGAAGGCAGTTGGGGTTTATTCGATCGCCTACGAATTCTTAGAAGGCAGCCCGCCCTCTGGCCCCTTTTTTTCTGCCTTCTCTTCACGCACATGACGGGGATCTGGGCCTGTTCCCGGGAAAGCAGTATATCATTCACGTCGTGCTCATTGGACTCGTTAAAGGAAAAAAAAAGGATTATGCCAGTTGTTGGTGAGTAATCGCAGTTCTGATGTCCAGAAGTTATTTTCGGTCATAAGAGACGGTAGCAGCAACATTATGTACGGAATAAGTATAAAAAAAGTTACAAAGAAATGAACAAAGAAACATAATTGGTTAGGAACACGTAAAACGTCGCCTTTGTTGATCTCCAGATCATTATTTCTCCTCTACCAAACTTAACAGTTGGCACTATGCATTCAGGCAGGTAGCGTTCTCCTGGGATCCGCCAAACCCAGATTCGGACTGCCAGATGGTGAAGCCTTTTTACACGCTACGCGCTTCTGCACTCGGCGGTCTCGTTTTGTGAGCTTGTGTGGCCTACCACTTTGCAGCTGAGCCATTGTTGCTCCTAGACGTTTCCACTTCACAAAAACAGAACTTACAGCTCTAGCAGGGAAAAAAAATTGACGAACTTACTTGTTGGAAAGGTGGCATCCTATGAGGGTGCCACTCTGAAAGTCACTGAGCTCTTCAGTAAGGCCATTCTACAGCCAATGTCTGTCTATGGAGATGTGCTCGATTTTATTCACCTGTCAGCAACGGGTGTGGCTGAAATAGCTGAATGCACTCATTTGAAGGCGTCTCCATACCATTCATACTGCCAATGTCTGTCTATGGAGATTGCATGGCTGTATGCTCAATTTTATTCACCTTTCAGCAACAGGTGTGGCTGAAATAGCTGAATCCACCAATTTGAAGGCTTATCCACATACTGCTGGAGATATAGTGTATCTTTCTGCTGACCTAGCAGAAATGGCTTTTGTGGGCTTAGTCGGCAGTGCAGTGATAAAGAAATGTGTTTTCTGTCAGCTCAAAAGGATTGGGTATCTCTTCTTCCAAGGGATCTGATCCTCATTGACAGAAGGTACAAAAGGTACACAGAGGATCAGCCTTGTGTGTCACAGACCTGGGTCGTAGCCTAGTCATTAGGAGCAAAATGGAGCAAAACTGACTTGAGCTCGGGGCGGGACTACTTGACTTCTTGTTCAGTATGAAATACTAATTTCGTTTTCCATTGCAAAATGTTGTGCTACGCTGTGCTCTATTGAATAAGACTGTGAATGGAGCAGGAACAGAGAGCTGTAGCGATGGTTGGTGTCCTAGAAAGCCCCACTGTGTACTAGTACACTTGCTTCCACTATTATCAAGTGCTAAACTATCAATGGCACCAGCATGTTTTGATTTGTCATGTCCCTTTGAGACAACTAAGGTCCCCATGAGATGCCTAGTTTGTTTACCAATGCAAGATCCAATTCACACAGAGCACAAAACATCTGATTCCGTACAGCAGTATGTTATAATACTGATTTCAGTAAAAGGTAACCGGAACATATTTGTACCATTTGCTAACTTGCTCAACACCCCTGACGCTGTCCAAATCCCGGGAATTGGGTCGAAGATTAGTGTGGAAAGACGTAAAGTCCTGTGCTTAGGCTACTGGATCAGTTTTCGGCACAAAGGAGAGAATTTAGGCTACAGTGCCATGATCTGATGACTGTACTTGTATAAAGAAAGAACTAGACCACCTGCTGAAACAAACCTAGGGCTCTCAAGGGCTGAATATCAGCTATTGTTTTTGAATGGAAGGTAAATGTCAGCATATGCTTATCTCTCTGATGATCATATTTTACTAATGATAAAAATGATCCTTAGCATGGTTGGGAAATAGATGTTGGTACATTGTTGTAGAAAACGTTGTTTTCCGTTGTTGCTAGGGATCTATTTAATGCGAAACGTCACAGCTATTTCAGAAATTTTCCTCCACAGGTTAACAAGACGTCGTGCCAGACGGTTCTCTTGTTTGATACTGAATCACCATGGAGATTTGAACCCAACAAATAAGCCCCCATGTTCTGTGGGCTTGTTCCCCGTCACATTGTCAACATCACAAACAGATACATTTAGACAAGGACGTGTAGAAGCTCTATTTGTGGTCATCCATCTCACCAAAGTGTTATTCACAAACAACTTCACAATAGGCTTTGCGTTTATAGCCTGCAACGAACTGCTGTTTTAACAGTTTGAAATGGAAATGATCTGAATGGAGGGTACCTTGTTTTAACCACCTTTTATATTTTCCTCATTAGACCAATCCGCTATCCTTTTAATCATTTTTCCAACGGGGGGCTTTCATAAGAGGAGCTCGACTGCCCTATTTTCTCTCTCTCTCTCTCTCTCTCTCTCGGCCGATTGACTCTCAGCTCATTCAGAGGTCCGATGACATCCAGGGCTTAGTTACATGGCCTAAATCGTAAAGGCCTTTGCGTTCGTTTGTTCGCCTGCCCTGCTCTTCTCCCATCCTGCCGTTACCTTTGAAACCAATGACGAGGGCAGGACGAACCTCACCTTTAAAACCAATGATGAAGGGCCTCCCGAGTGGTGCAGTGGTCTAAGGCTGTGGTCTAGATGTGCCACTAGAGATTCTGGGTACGAGTCCAGGCTCTGTCACAGCAGGCCGCGCCCGGGCGAACAATTGGCCCAGCGTCGTCCGGGTTAGGGGAGGGTTTGGCTGGCATGGATGTCCTTGTCTCATCGTGCACTAGCGACTCCTGTGGCGGGCCGGGCGCATTGCATGCTGACATGGTTGCCAGGTTACGGTGTTTCCTCCGACACATTGGTGCGGCTGGCTTCTGGGTTAAGTGGGTATTGTGTCAAGAAGCAGTGCGGCTTGGTTGGCTCTCGACCATCGCCTCTCCCGAGTCCGTACAGGAGTTGCAGCGATGAGACAAGACTGTAACTACCAATTGGATACCACGAAATTGGGGAGAAAAAGGGGTAAAACCATTTTTTTATTATGACGAGGGCAGGGCGAACCTCTCTTTTAAAACCAATGATGAGGGCAGGGCGAACCTCTCCTTTAATACCAATGACGAGGGCAAGGCAAACCTCCTCTTTAAAACTAATGATGAGGGCAAGGCGAACCTCTCCTTTAAAACCAGTGACGAGGGCAAGACAACCCTCTCCTTTAAAACCAGTGACGAGGGCAAGGCAAACTTTTCCTTTAAAACCAGTGACGAGGGCAAGACAAACCTCTCCTTTAAAACCAGTGACGAGGGCAAGGTGAACCTCTCCATTAAAACCAATGATGAGGGCAAGGTGAACCTCTCCTTTAAAACCAATGACGAGGGCAAGGCGAATATCCCCATTAAATGCGATGACGAGGGAAAGGAGAAAAAAAACACAACATGTCAAAGGCAATGTAACCCTTTTCATTTGAAGCCCTCTCTCTCTGTGGCTCGGTGCACAAACACACTGTGTTTTTGATCCCCCCCTTTTCTTTTATGATGGAGAAAGAGAGAGACACACACACAGGGCAGGCAGGCAGGCTGTCTCTCCCCCGCTTATGTAACGTTTCTCCGAATTATTACATAAGTCTAGGAAGCGCTAAGTAGGCTAGGCCTGGGTGACCTAGATATGCACGAACAGGCTGAGCTAGAGAGAGGAGAGGAGAAGAGTAGAATGGAAGAGATGGGAGCCTGACACCCTGTTGCATCTGTGATGAGCATAGAAGGGCCTCTCTACTCCAAACAAGATCTGTTTGCTTTGTTTCCCCTTAGCAATGAACGCCAGAGATCGTTGTTTCCCCTCGCCAAAGAACACCTGTCACGTTGTATAAATGATTGGAGACAGGCGCAGGAATACGTAGTAAGGGGTTTTTAATGCTCCACCCAAAAATACAACATGCCATGAAAAGGTACAGGCACGAAACCCAAAACAAACACGTATACAAAAAATACAGGGATGTAACCCAAACAAAAGAGCGAGGTTGAACCTCTGTTATTACGGGTCTCGTTCCGTGTAATATTGTTGCAATTGTTACTACGGGTCTGGTCCTGTGCACTGTTATGGGTCCCGTGTGGCTCAGTTGGTAGAGCATGGTGTTTGCAACGCTAGGGTTGTGGGTTTGATTCCCACGGGGGACCAGTACGTGAAAAAATAAAAAAATAATGAAATGTATGCATTCACTACTGTAAGTCGCTCTGGATAAGATGACTAAAATGTAAATGTTATTACGGGTCTCATCCCGTGTATTTATTAATGCACAGGACGAGACCCGTAGTAACAATTGCACAATACTACACGGGACGAGACCCGTAATAGCGAGTACACAATACACGCAGCAAGAAAGCCAAAACAACAAAGCACAGGTACTCACCAGACCAACGGACATGGGAACAATAACCGACAAGACAATGGTGAACAGAGGGCACATATATACAATTACTAATCAGGGAATTGGAATCAGGTGTGCGTAATGAAACAGTTCAGTGATGCCTAGAGGCCGGTGACGTAGACCTCCGGAACTGGTGCACAGAAGGGCAGCAGTACCGGGGGAATCCGTGACAACACCAGAGATCTTTGTTTCCTCTTACCGATGAACACCAGAGACCTTTGTTTCCCCTTACCAATGAATACCAGAGATCTTTGTTTCCCCTTACCAATGAATACCAGAGATCTTTGTTTCCTCTTACCAATGAACACCAGAGATCTTTGTTTCCTCTTACCAATGAACACCAGAGATCTTTGTTTCCTCTTACCAATGAACACCAGAGACCTTTGTTTCCTCTTACCAATGAACACCAGAGATATTTGTTTCCTCTTACCAATGAACACCAGAGATCTTTGTTTCCTCTTACCAATGAACACCAGAGATCTTTGTTTCCTCTTACCAATGAACACCAGAGATCTTTGTTTCCTCTTACCAATGAACACCAGAGACCTTTGTTTCCTCTTACCGATAAACACCAGAGACCTTTGTTTCCTCTTACCAATGAACACCAGAGATCTTTGTTTCCCCTACGTGTTTTATCACGTCATCTGCTTCTGTCTGTCATTTTAATTGACCTATAGATTTGAGTAGGTTAGGCAGATCCAAGGTAGGACTTGAATTTAAAGGGAAATTAAGAATCAGATTGACTAAGCCTTTGCGCAAGTAAATATGGGGTAAATAGGAATAAGACATTGAAGAGACATTAAATTCCAAAATATAATTTTGTCAGATGTTTTCAGACCTCAGAGTATTTTGATGTCAAGGTGAGTCCACGTCTCAGATAAATCAACAATGGAAAAGATTGGCACTATGACATTTCCAGATTTGCGGTGCTTATCTTTTCCATGAATTTGGGGTGAAGGCATAAAGAGTGGGATATGGACTCATATTGACATTAGACTGCTGTAGTGGAATATGGACACATATTGACACTAGACTACTGGAGTGGGATATGGACTCATATTGACATTAGACCAATTGAGTGCAGTGGTGTAAATACTTAAGTAAAAATATTTTAAAGTACTAAAGTCAGGGTTATCTGTATTTTACCATTTATATTTCTGACTACTTTTACTTTTATTCCACTACATTCCTAAATAAAATAGTGTACTTTTTATTCCATACTTGTTCCATTACACATTACGCTCTCGTTGGTTGGCCCTCGCTTCATACTCGTCGCCAAACCCACTGGCTACAGGTTATCTACAAGTCTCTGCTAGGTTAAGCCCCGCCTTATCTCAGCTCACTGGTCACCATAGCAGCACCCACTCGTAGCACGCGCTCCAGCAGGTATATCTCACTGGTCACCCCCAAAGCCAATTCCTCCTTTGGTCGCCTTTCCTTCCAGTTCTCTGCTGCCAATGACTGGAACGAACTGCAAAAATCACTGAAGCTGGAGACTCATATCTCTCTCACCAGCTTTAAGCACCAGCTGTCAGAGCAGCTCACAGATCACTGCACCTGTACATAGCCCATCTGTAAACAGCCCATATATCTACCTCATCCCCATACTGTATTTATCTATTTATCTTGCTCCTTCGCACCCCAGTATCTCCACTTGCACATCCATCTTCTGCACATCTACCATTCCAGTGGTTAATATTGGAATTACTTCGCCACCATTGCCTTTTTATTGCCTCATTTGCACTCACTGTATATACACTTTTTTGTTTTCTTTTTTTCTACTGTATTATTGACTGCATGTTTTGTTTATACCATATGTAACTCTGTGTTGTTGTATGTGTCGAATTGCTTTGCTTTATCTTGGCCAGGTCGCAGTTGCAAATGAGAACTTGTTCTCAACTAGCCTACCTGGTTAAATAAAGGACTTGTTCTCAACTAGCCTACCTGGTTAAATAAAGGACTTGTTCTCAACTAGCCTACCTGGTTAAATAAAGGACTTGTTCTCAACTAGCCAACCTGGTTAAATAAAGGACTTGTTCTCAACTAGCCTACCTGGTTAAATAAAGGACTTGTTCTCAACTAGCCAACCTGGTTAAATAAAGGACTTGTTCTCAACTAGCCTACCTGGTTAAATAAAGGACTTGTTCTCAACTAGCCAACCTGGTTAAATAAAGGTGAAATAAAATTAAAATAAACACCCGAAAGTACTTAGTAAGACAGGAAAATGGTCCAATTCACACAGTACGGAGAACATCCCTGGTCAACACTACGGTCTCTGATCTGGAGGACTCACTAAACAGAGAACATCCCTGGTCAACACTACTGCCTCTGATCTGGAGGACTCACTAAACAGAGAACATCCCTGGTCAACACTACTGCCTCTGATCTGGAGGACTCACTAAACAGAGAACATCCCTGGTCAACACTACTGCCTCTGATCTGGAGGACTCACTAAACAGAGAACATCCCTGGTCAACACTACTGCCTCTGATCTGGAGGACTCACTAAACAGAGAACATCCCTGGTCAACACTACTGCCTCTGATCTGGAGGACTCACTAAACAGAGAACATCCCTGGTCAACACTACGGTCTCTGATCTGATGGACTCACTAAACAGAGAACATCCCTGGTCAACACTACTGCCTCTGATCTGGAGGACTCACTAAACAGAGAACATCCCTGGTCAACACTACGGTCTCTGATCTGGAGGACTCACTAAACAGAGAACATCCCTGGTCAACACTACTGCCTCTGATCTGGAGGACTCACTAAACAGAGAACATCCCTGGTCAACACTACTGCCTCTGATCTGGAGGACTCACTAAACAGAGAACATCCCTGGTCAACACTACTGCCTCTGATCTGGAGGACTCACTAAACAGAGAACATCCCTGGTCAACACTACTGCCTCTGATCTGGAGGACTCACTAAACAGAGAACATCCCTGGTCAACACTACGGTCTCTGATCTGGAGGACTCACTAAACAGAGAACATCCCTGGTCAACACTACTGCCTCTGATCTGGAGGACTCACTAAACAGAGAACATCCCTGGTCAACACTACGGTCTCTGATCTGGAGGACTCACTAAACAGAGAACATCCCTGGTCAACACTACTGCCTCTGATCTGGAGGACTCACTAAACAGAGAACATCCCTGGTCAACACTACTGCCTCTGATCTGGAGGACTCACTAAACAGAGAACATCCCTGGTCAACACTACTGCCTCTGATCTGGAGGACTCACTAAACAGAGAACATCCCTGGTCAACACTACGGTCCCTGTTCTGGCGGACTCACTAAACAGAGAACATCCCTGGTCAACACTACGGTCTCTGATCTGGAGGACTCACTAAACAGAGAACATCCCTGGTCAACACTACGGTCTCTGATCTGGAGGACTCACTAAACAGAGAACATCCCTGGTCAACACTACTGCCTCTGATCTGGAGGACTCACTAAACAGAGAACATCCCTGGTCAACACTACTGTCTCTGATCTGGAGGACTCACTAAACAGAGAACATCCCTGGTCAACACTACGGTCTCTGATCTGGAGGACTCACTAAACAGAGAACATCCCTGGTCAACACTACTGCCTCTGATCTGGAGGACTCACTAAACAGAGAACATCCCTGGTCAACACTACGGTCTCTGATCTGGAGGACTCACTAAACAGAGAACATCCCTGGTCAACACTACTGCCTCTGATCTGGAGGACTCACTAAACAGAGAACATCCCTGGTCAACACTACTGCCTCTGATCTGGAGGACTCACTAAACAGAGAACATCCCTGGTCAACACTACTGCCTCTGATCTGGAGGACTCACTAAACAGAGAACATCCCTGGTCAACACTACGGTCTCTGATCTGGAGGACTCACTAAACAGAGAACATCCCTGGTCAACACTACTGCCTCTGATCTGGAGGACTCACTAAACAGAGAACATCCCTGGTCAACACTACTGCCTCTGATCTGGAGGACTCACTAAACAGAGAACATCCCTGGTCAACACTACTGCCTCTGATCTGGAGGACTCACTAAACAGAGAACATCCCTGGTCAACACTACTGCCTCTGATCTGGAGGACTCACTAAACAGAGAACATCCCTGGTCAACACTACTGCCTCTGATCTGGAGGACTCACTAAACAGAGAACATCCCTGGTCAACACTACGGTCTCTGATCTGATGGACTCACTAAACAGAGAACATCCCTGGTCAACACTACTGCCTCTGATCTGGAGGACTCACTAAACAGAGAACATCCCTGGTCAACACTACGGTCTCTGATCTGGAGGACTCACTAAACAGAGAACATCCCTGGTCAACACTACTGCCTCTGATCTGGAGGACTCACTAAACAGAGAACATCCCTGGTCAACACTACTGCCTCTGATCTGGAGGACTCACTAAACAGAGAACATCCCTGGTCAACACTACTGCCTCTGATCTGGAGGACTCACTAAACAGAGAACATCCCTGGTCAACACTACTGCCTCTGATCTGGAGGAATCACTAAACAGAGAACATCCCTGGTCAACACTACGGTCTCTGATCTGGAGGACTCACTAAACAGAGAACATCCCTGGTCAACACTACTGCCTCTGATCTGGAGGACTCACTAAACAGAGAACATCCCTGGTCAACACTACGGTCTCTGATCTGGAGGACTCACTAAACAGAGAACATCCCTGGTCAACACTACTGCCTCTGATCTGGAGGACTCACTAAACAGAGAACATCCCTGGTCAACACTACTGCCTCTGATCTGGAGGACTCACTAAACAGAGAACATCCCTGGTCAACACTACTGCCTCTGATCTGGAGGACTCACTAAACAGAGAACATCCCTGGTCAACACTACGGTCCCTGATCTGGAGGACTCACTAAACAGAGAACATCCCTGGTCAACACTACGGTCTCTGATCTGGAGGACTCACTAAACAGAGAACATCCCTGGTCAACACTACGGTCTCTGATCTGGAGGACTCACTAAACAGAGAACATCCCTGGTCAACACTACTGCCTCTGATCTGGAGGACTCACTAAACAGAGAACATCCCTGGTCAACACTACTGTCTCTGATCTGGAGGACTCACTAAACAGAGAACATCCCTGGTCAACACTACGGTCTCTGATCTGGAGGACTCACTAAACAGAGAACATCCCTGGTCAACACTACTGCCTCTGATCTGGAGGACTCACTAAACAGAGAACATCCCTGGTCAACACTACGGTCTCTGATCTGGAGGACTCACTAAACAGAGAACATCCCTGGTCAACACTACTGCCTCTGATCTGGAGGACTCACTAAACAGAGAACATCCCTGGTCAACACTACTGCCTCTGATCTGGAGGACTCACTAAACAGAGAACATCCCTGGTCAACACTACTGCCTCTGATCTGGAGGACTCACTAAACAGAGAACATCCCTGGTCAACACTACTGCCTCTGATCTGGAGGACTCACTAAACAGAGAACATCCCTGGTCAACATTACGGTCTCTGATCTGGTGGACTCACTAAACAGAGAACATCCCTGGTCAACACTACGGTCTCTGATCTGGATGACTCACTAAACAGAGAACATCCCTGGTCAACTCTACGGTCTCTGATCTGGAGGACTCACTAAACAGAGAACATCCCTGGTCAACACTACTGCCTCTGATCTGGAGGACTCACTAAACAGAGAACATCCCTGGTCAACACTACTGCCTCTGATCTGGAGGACTCACTAAACAGAGAACATCCCTGGTCAACACTACTGCCTCTGATCTGGAGGACTCACTAAACAGAGAACATCCCTGGTCAAAACTACTGCCTCTGATCTGGAGGACTCACTAAACAGAGAACATCCCTGGTCAACACTACGGTCTCTGATCTGGAGGACTCAGTAAACAGAGAACATCCCTGGTCAACACTACTGCCTCTGATCTGGAGGACTCACTAAACAGAGAACATCCCTGGTCAACACTACTGCCTCTGATCTGGAGGACTCACTAAACAGAGAACATCCCTGGTCAACACTACTGCCTCTGATCTGGAGGACTCACTAAACAGAGAACATCCCTGGTCAACACTACGGTCCCTGATCTGGAGGACTCACTAAACAGAGAACATCCCTGGTCAACACTACGGTCTCTGATCTGGAGGACTCACTAAACAGAGAACATCCCTGGTCAACACTACGGTCTCTGATCTGGAGGACTCACTAAACAGAGAACATCCCTGGTCAACACTACTGCCTCTGATCTGGAGGACTCACTAAACAGAGAACATCCCTGGTCAACACTACTGTCTTTGATCTGGAGGACTCACTAAACAGAGAACATCCCTGGTCAACACTACGGTCTCTGATCTGGAGGACTCACTAAACAGAGAACATCCCTGGTCAACACTACTGCCTCTGATCTGGAGGACTCACTAAACAGAGAACATCCCTGGTCAACACTACGGTCTCTGATCTGGAGGACTCACTAAACAGAGAACATCCCTGGTCAACACTACTGCCTCTGATCTGGAGGACTCACTAAACAGAGAACATCCCTGGTCATCCCTACTGCCTCTGATCTGGAGGACTCACTAAACAGAGAACATCCCTGGTCAACACTACGGTCTCTGATCTGGAGGACTCACTAAACAGAGAACATCCCTGGTCAACACTACTGCCTCTGATCTGGAGGACTCACTAAACAGAGAACATCCCTGGTCAACACTACTGCCTCTGATCTGGAGGACTCACTAAACAGAGAACATCCCTGGTCAACACTACTGCCTCTGATCTGGAGGACTCACTAAACAGAGAACATCCCTGGTCAACACTACTGCCTCTGATCTGGAGGACTCACTAAACAGAGAACATCCCTGGTCAACACTACGGTCTCTGATCTGGAGGACTCACTAAACAGAGAACATCCCTGGTCAACACTACGGTCTCTGATCTGGAGGACTCACTAAACAGAGAACATCCCTGGTCAACACTACTGCCTCTGATCTGGAGGACTCACTAAACAGAGAACATCCCTGGTCAACACTACTGCCTCTGATCTGGAGGACTCACTAACAGAGAACATCCCTGGTCAACACTACTGCCTCTGATCTGGAGGACTCACTAAACAGAGAACATCCCTGGTCAACACTACGGTCTCTGATCTGGAGGACTCACTAAACAGAGAACATCCCTGGTTAACACTACTGCCTCTGATCTGGAGGACTCACTAAACAGAGAACATCCCTGGTCAACACTACGGTCTCTGATCTGGAGGACTCACTAAACAGAGAACATCCCTGGTCAACACTACGGTCTCTGATCTGGAGGACTCACTAAACAGAGAACATCCCTGGTCAACACTACTGTCTCTGATCTGGAGGACTCACTAAACAGAGAACATCCCTGGTCAACACTACGGTCTCTGATCTGGAGGACTCACTAAACAGAGAACATCCCTGGTCAACACTACTGCCTCTGATCTGAGGGACTCACTAAACAGAGAACATCCCTGGTCAACACTACAGCCTCTGATCTGGAGGACTCACTAAACAGAGAACATCCCTGGTCAACACTACGGTCTCTGATCTGGAGGACTCACTAAACAGAGAACATCCCTGGTCAACACTACTGCCTCTGATCTGGAGGACTCACTAAACAGAGAACATCCCTGGTCAACACTACTGCCTCTGATCTGGAGGACTCACTAAACAGAGAACATCCCTGGTCAACACTGCTGCCTCTGATCTGGAGGACTCACTAAACAGAGAACATCCCTGGTCAACACTACTGCCTCTGATCTGGAGGACTCACTAAACAGAGAACATCCCTGGTCAACACTACTGCCTCTGATCTGGAGGACTCACTAAACAGAGAACATCCCTGGTCAACACTACTGCCTCTGATCTGGAGGACTCACTAAACAGAGAACATCCCTGGTCAACACTACGGTCTCTGATCTGGGTGACTCACTAAACAGAGAACATCCCTGGTCAACACTACGGTCTCTGATCTGGAGAACTCACTAAACAGAGAACATCCCTGGTCAACACTACGGTCTCTGATCTGGAGGACTCACTAAACAGAGAACATCCCTGGTCAACACTACTGCCTCTGATCTGGAGGACTCACTAAACAGAGAACATCCCTGGTCAACACTACTGCCTCTGATCTGGAGGACTCACTAAACAGAGAACATCCCTGGTCAACACTACTGCCTCTGATCTGGAGGACTCACTAAACAGAGAACATCCCTGGTCAACACTACGGTCCCTGATCTGGAGGACTCACTAAACAGAGAACATCCCTGGTCAACACTACGGTCTCTGATCTGGAGGACTCACTAAACAGAGAACATCCCTGGTCAACACTACGGTCTCTGATCTGGAGGACTCACTAAACAGAGAACATCCCTGGTCAACACTACTGCCTCTGATCTGGAGGACTCACTAAACAGAGAACATCCCTGGTCAACACTACTGTCTCTGATCTGGAGGACTCACTAAACAGAGAACATCCCTGGTCAACACTACGGTCTCTGATCTGGAGGACTCACTAAACAGAGAACATCCCTGGTCAACACTACTGCCTCTGATCTGGAGGACTCACTAAACAGAGAACATCCCTGGTCAACACTACGGTCTCTGATCTGGAGGACTCACTAAACAGAGAACATCCCTGGTCAACACTACTGCCTCTGATCTGGAGGACTCACTAAACAGAGAACATCCCTGGTCAACACTACTGCCTCTGATCTGGAGGACTCACTAAACAGAGAACATCCCTGGTCAACACTACTGCCTCTGATCTGGAGGACTCACTAAACAGAGAACATCCCTGGTCAACACTACTGCCTCTGATCTGGAGGACTCACTAAACAGAGAACATCCCTGGTCAACATTACGGTCTCTGATCTGGTGGACTCACTAAACAGAGAACATCCCTGGTCAACACTACGGTCTCTGATCTGGAGGACTCACTAAACAGAGAACATCCCTGGTCAACACTACGGTCTCTGATCTGGAGGACTCACTAAACAGAGAACATCCCTGGTCAACACTACTGCCTCTGATCTGGAGGACTCACTAAACAGAGAACATCCCTGGTCAACACTACTGCCTCTGATCTGGAGGACTCACTAAACAGAGAACATCCCTGGTCAACACTACTGCCTCTGATCTGGAGGACTCACTAAACAGAGAACATCCCTGGTCAAAACTACTGCCTCTGATCTGGAGGACTCACTAAACAGAGAACATCCCTGGTCAACACTACGGTCTCTGATCTGGAGGACTCAGTAAACAGAGAACATCCCTGGTCAACACTACTGCCTCTGATCTGGAGGACTCACTAAACAGAGAACATCCCTGGTCAACACTACTGCCTCTGATCTGGAGGACTCACTAAACAGAGAACATCCCTGGTCAACACTACTGCCTCTGATCTGGAGGACTCACTAAACAGAGAACATCCCTGGTCAACACTACGGTCCCTGATCTGGAGGACTCACTAAACAGAGAACATCCCTGGTCAACACTA
Source organism: Salmo trutta (assembly GCF_901001165.1). Taxonomy (NCBI): domain Eukaryota; kingdom Metazoa; phylum Chordata; class Actinopteri; order Salmoniformes; family Salmonidae; genus Salmo; species Salmo trutta. The sequence goes on from NC_042989.1 coordinate 35,414,319, forward strand.
CGGTCTCTGATCTGGAGGACTCACTAAACAGAGAACATCCCTGGTCAACACTACGGTCTCTGATCTGGAGGACTCACTAAACAGAGAACATCCCTGGTCAACACTACTGCCTCTGATCTGGAGGACTCACTAAACAGAGAACATCCCTGGTCAACACTACTGTCTTTGATCTGGAGGACTCACTAAACAGAGAACATCCCTGGTCAACACTACGGTCTCTGATCTGGAGGACTCACTAAACAGAGAACATCCCTGGTCAACACTACTGCCTCTGATCTGGAGGACTCACTAAACAGAGAACATCCCTGGTCAACACTACGGTCTCTGATCTGGAGGACTCACTAAACAGAGAACATCCCTGGTCAACACTACTGCCTCTGATCTGGAGGACTCACTAAACAGAGAACATCCCTGGTCATCCCTACTGCCTCTGATCTGGAGGACTCACTAAACAGAGAACATCCCTGGTCAACACTACGGTCTCTGATCTGGAGGACTCACTAAACAGAGAACATCCCTGGTCAACACTACGGTCTCTGATCTGGAGGACTCACTAAACAGAGAACATCCCTGGTCAACACTACTGCCTCTGATCTGGAGGACTCACTAAACAGAGAACATCCCTGGTCAACACTACTGCCTCTGATCTGGAGGACTCACTAAACAGAGAACATCCCTGGTCAACACTACTGCCTCTGATCTGGAGGACTCACTAAACAGAGAACATCCCTGGTCAACACTACTGCCTCTGATCTGGAGGACTCACTAAACAGAGAACATCCCTGGTCAACACTACGGTCTCTGATCTGGAGGACTCACTAAACAGAGAACATCCCTGGTCAACACTACGGTCTCTGATCTGGAGGACTCACTAAACAGAGAACATCCCTGGTCAACACTACTGCCTCTGATCTGGAGGACTCACTAAACAGAGAACATCCCTGGTCAACACTACTGCCTCTGATCTGGAGGACTCACTAAACAGAGAACATCCCTGGTCAACACTACTGTCTCTGATCTGGAGGACTCACTAAACAGAGAACATCCCTGGTCAACACTACGGTCTCTGATCTGGAGGACTCACTAAACAGAGAACATCCCTGGTTAACACTACTGCCTCTGATCTGGAGGACTCACTAAACAGAGAACATCCCTGGTCAACACTACGGTCTCTGATCTGGAGGACTCACTAAACAGAGAACATCCCTGGTCAACACTACGGTCTCTGATCTGGAGGACTCACTAAACAGAGAACATCCCTGGTCAACACTACTGTCTCTGATCTGGAGGACTCACTAAACAGAGAACATCCCTGGTCAACACTACGGTCTCTGATCTGGAGGACTCACTAAACAGAGAACATCCCTGGTCAACACTACTGCCTCTGATCTGAGGGACTCACTAAACAGAGAACATCCCTGGTCAACACTACTGCCTCTGATCTGGAGGACTCACTAAACAGAGAACATCCCTGGTCAACACTACGGTCTCTGATCTGGAGGACTCACTAAACAGAGAACATCCCTGGTCAACACTACTGCCTCTGATCTGGAGGACTCACTAAACAGAGAACATCCCTGGTCAACACTACTGCCTCTGATCTGGAGGACTCACTAAACAGAGAACATCCCTGGTCAACACTGCTGCCTCTGATCTGGAGGACTCACTAAACAGAGAACATCCCTGGTCAACACTACTGCCTCTGATCTGGAGGACTCACTAAACAGAGAACATCCCTGGTCAACACTACTGCCTCTGATCTGGAGGACTCACTAAACAGAGAACATCCCTGGTCAACACTACTGCCTCTGATCTGGAGGACTCACTAAACAGAGAACATCCCTGGTCAACACTACGGTCTCTGATCTGGGTGACTCACTAAACAGAGAACATCCCTGGTCAACACTACGGTCTCTGATCTGGAGGACTCACTAAACAGAGAACATCCCTGGTCAACACTACGGTCTCTGATCTGGAGGACTCACTAAACAGAGAACATCCCTGGTCAACACTACTGCCTCTGATCTGGAGGACTCACTAAACAGAGAACATCCCTGGTCAACACTACTGCCTCTGATCTGGAGGACTCACTAAACAGAGAACATCCCTGGTCAACACTACGGTCTCTGATCTGGAGGACTCACTAAACAGAGAACATCCCTGGTCAACACTACGGTCTCTGATCTTGAGGACTCACTAAACAGAGAACATCCCTGGTCAACACTACTGCCTCTGATCTGGAGGACTCACTAAACAGAGAACATCCCTGGTCAACACTACTGCCTCTGATCTGGAGGACTCACTAAACAGAGAACATCCCTGGTCAACACTACTGCCTCTGATCTGGAGGACTCACTAAACAGAGAACATCCCTGGTCAACACTACGGTCCCTGTTCTGGAGGACTCACTAAACAGAGAACATCCCTGGTCAACACTACGGTCTCTGATCTGGAGGACTCACTAAACAGAGAACATCCCTGGTCAACACTACGGTCTCTGATCTGGAGGACTCACTAAACAGAGAACAGCCCTGGTCAACACTACTGCCTCTGATCTGGAGGACTCACTAAACAGAGAACATCCCTGGTCAACACTACTGCCTCTGATCTGGAGGACTCACTAAACAGAGAACATCCCTGGTCAACACTACGGTCTCTGATCTGGAGGACTCACTAAACAGAGAACATCCCTGGTCAACACTACGGTCTCTGATCTGGAGGACTCACTAAACAGAGAACATCCCTGGTCAACACTACTGCCTCTGATCTGGAGGACTCACTAAACAGAGAACATCCCTGGTCAACACTACGGTCCCTGATCTGGAGGACTCACTAAACAGAGAACATCCCTGGTCAACACTACGGTCTCTGACCTGGAGGACTCACTAAACAGAGAACATCCCTGGTCAACACTACGGTCTCTGATCTGGAGGACTCACTAAACAGAGAACATCCCTGGTCAACACTACTGCCTCTGATCTGGAGGACTCACTAAACAGAGAACATCCCTGGTCAACACTACTGTCTCTGATCTGGAGGACTCACTAAACAGAGAACATCCCTGGTCAACACTACGGTCTCTGATCTGGAGAAATCACTAAACAGAGAACATCCCTGGTCAACACTACTGCCTCTGATCTGGAGGACTCACTAAACAGAGAACATCCCTGGTCAACACTACTGCCTCTGATCTGGAGGACTCACTAAACAGAGAACATCCCTGGTCATCCCTACTGCCTCTGATCTGGAGGACTCACTAAACCGAGAACATCCCTGGTCAACACTACGGTCTCTGATCTGGAGGACTCACTAAACAGAGAACATCCCTGGTCAACACTACTGTCTCTGATCTGGAGGACTCACTAAACAGAGAACATCCCTGGTCAACACTACTGCCTCTGATCTGGAGGACTCACTAAACAGAGAACATCCCTGGTCAACACTACGGTCTCTGATCTGGAGGACTCACTAAACAGAGAACATCCCTGGTCAACACTACTGCCTCTGATCTGGAGGACTCACTAAACAGAGAACATCCCTGGTCAACACTACGGTCTCTGATCTGGAGGACTCACTAAACAGAGAACATCCCTGGTCAACACTACTGCCTCTGATCTGGATGACTCACTAAACAGAGAACATCCCTGGTCAACACTACTGCCTCTGATCTGGAGGACTCACTAAACAGAGAACATCCCTGGTCAACACTACTGCCTCTGATCTGGAGGACTCACTAAACAGAGAACATCCCTGGTCAACACTACGGTCCCTGATCTGGAGGACTCACTAAACAGAGAACATCCCTGGTCAACACTACGGTCTCTGATCTGGAGGACTCACTAAACAGAGAACATCCCTGGTCAACACTACTGCCTCTGATCTGGAGGACTCACTAAACAGAGAACATCCCTGGTCAACACTACTGCCTCTGATCTGGAGGACTCACTAAACAGAGAACATCCCTGGTCAACACTGCTGCCTCTGATCTGGAGGACTCACTAAACAGAGAACATCCCTGGTCAACACTACTGCCTCTGATCTGGAGGACTCACTAAACAGAGAACATCCCTGGTCAACACTACTGCCTCTGATCTGGAGGACTCACTAAACAGAGAACATCCCTGGTCAACACTACTGCCTCTGATCTGGAGGACTCACTAAACAGAGAACATCCCTGGTCAACACTACGGTCTCTGATCTGGTGGACTCACTAAACAGAGAACATCCCTGGTCAACACTACGGTCTCTGATCTGGAGGACTCACTAAACAGAAAACATCCCTGGTCAACACTACGGTCTCTGATCTGGAGGACTCACTAAACAGAGAACATCCCTGGTCAACACTACTGCCTCTGATCTGGAGGACTCACTAAACAGAGAACATCCCTGGTCAACACTACTGCCTCTGATCTGGAGGACTCACTAAACAGAGAACATCCCTGGTCAACACTACGGTCTCTGATCTGGAGGACTCACTAAACAGAGAACATCCCTGGTCAACACTACGGTCTCTGATCTTGAGGACTCACTAAACAGAGAACATCCCTGGTCAACACTACTGCCTCTGATCTGGAGGACTCACTAAACAGAGAACATCCCTGGTCAACACTACTGCCTCTGATCTGGAGGACTCACTAAACAGAGAACATCCCTGGTCAACACTACGGTCCCTGATCTGGAGGACTCACTAAACAGAGAACACTACGGTCTCTGATCTGGAGGACTCACTAAACAGAGAACATCCCTGGTCAACACTACGGTCTCTGATCTGGAGGACTCACTAAACAGAGAACAGCCCTGGTCAACACTACTGCCTCTGATCTGGAGGACTCACTAAACAGAGAACATCCCTGGTCAACACTACTGCCTCTGATCTGGAGGACTCACTAAACAGAGAACATCCCTGGTCAACACTACGGTCTCTGATCTGGAGGACTCACTAAACAGAGAACATCCCTGGTCAACACTACGGTCTCTGATCTGGAGGACTCACTAAACAGAGAACATCCCTGGTCAACACAACTGCCTCTGATCTGGAGGACTCACTAAACAGAGAACATCCCTGGTCAACACTACTGTCTCTGATCTGGAGGACTCACTAAACAGAGAACATCCCTGGTCAACACTACTGCCTCTGATCTGGAGGACTCACTAAACAGAGAACATCCCTGATCAACACTACTGCCTCTGATCTGGAGGACTCACTAAACAGAGAACATCCCTGGTCAACACTACGGTCTCTGATCTGGAGGACTCACTAAACAGAGAACATCCCTGGTCAACACTACGGTCTCTGATCTGGAGGACTCACTAAACAGAGAACATCCCTGGTCAACACTACTGCCTCTGATCTCGAGGACTCACTAAACAGAGAACATCCCTGGTCAACACTACTGTCTCTGATCTGGAGGACTCACTAAACAGAGAACATCCCTGGTCAACACTACGGTCTCTGATCTGGAGGACTCACTAAACAGAGAACATCCCTGGTCAACACTACTGCCTCTGATCTGGAGGACTCACTAAACAGAGAACATCCCTGGTCAACACTACGGTCTCTGATCTGGAGGACTCACTAAACAGAGAACATCCCTGGTCAACACTACTGCCTCTGATCTGGAGGACTCACTAAACAGAGAACATCCCTGTTCAACACTACGGTCTCTGATCTGGAGGACTCACTAAACAGAGAACATCCCTGGTCAACACTACTGCCTCTGATCTGGAGGACTCACTAAACAGAGAACATCCCTGGTCAACACTACTGTCTCTGATCTGGAGGACTCACTAAACAGAGAACATCCCTGGTCAACACTACGGTCTCTGATCTGGAGGACTCACTAAACAGAGAACATCCCTGGTCAACACTACTGCCTCTGATCTGAGGGACTCACTAAACAGAGAACATCCCTGGTCAACACTACTGCCTCTGGTCTGGAGGACACGGTCTCTGATCTGGAGGACTCACTAAACAGAGAACATCCCTGGTCAACACTACTGCCTCTGATCTGGAGGACTCACTAAACAGAGAACATCCCTGGTCAACACTACTGTCTCTGATCTGGAGGACTCACTAAACAGAGAACATCCCTGGTCAACACTACGGTCTCTGATCTGGAGGACTCACTAAACAGAGAACATCCCTGGTCAACACTACTGCCTCTGATCTGAGCGACTCACTAAACAGAGAACATCCCTGGTCAACACTACTGCCTCTGATCTGGAGGACTCACTAAACAGAGAACATCCCTGGTCAACACTACGGTCTCTGATCTGGAGGACTCACTAAACAGAGAACATCCCTGGTCAACACTACTGCCTCTGATCTGGAGGACTCACTAAACAGAGAACATCCCTGGTCAACACTACTGCTTCTGATCTGGAGGACTCACTAAACAGAGAACATCCCTGGTCAACACTACTGCCTCTGATCTGGAGGACTCACTAAACAGAGAACATCCCTGGTCAACACTACTGCCTCTGATCTGGAGGACTCACTAAACAGAGAACATCCCTGGTCAACACTACTGCCTCTGATCTGGAGGACTCACTAAACAGAGAACATCCCTGGTCAACACTACTGCCTCTGATCTGGAGGACTCACTAAACAGAGAACATCCCTGGTCAACACTACGGTCCCTGATCTGGAGGACTCACTAAACAGAGAACATCCCTGGTCAACACTACGGTCTCTGATCTGGAGGACTCACTAAACAGAGAACATCCCTGGTCAACACTACTGCCTCTGATCTGGAGGACTCACTAAACAGAGAACATCCCTGGTCAACACTACTGCCTCTGATCTGGAGGACTCACTAAACAGAGAACATCCCTGGTCAACACTGCTGCCTCTGATCTGGAGGACTCACTAAACAGAGAACATCCCTGGTCAACACTACTGCCTCTGATCTGGAGGACTCACTAAACAGAGAACATCCCTGGTCAACACTACGGTCTCTGATCTGGTGGACTCACTAAACAGAGAACATCCCTGGTCAACACTACGGTCTCTGATCTGGAGGACTCACTAAACAGAAAACATCCCTGGTCAACACTACGGTCTCTGATCTGGAGGACTCACTAAACAGAGAACATCCCTGGTCAACACTACTGCCTCTGATCTGGAGGACTCACTAAACAGAGAACATCCCTGGTCAACACTACTGCCTCTGATCTGGAGGACTCACTAAACAGAGAACATCCCTGGTCAACACTACGGTCTCTGATCTGGAGGACTCACTAAACAGAGAACATCCCTGGTCAACACTACGGTCTCTGATCTTGAGGACTCACTAAACAGAGAACATCCCTGGTCAACACTACTGCCTCTGATCTGGAGGACTCACTAAACAGAGAACATCCCTGGTCAACACTACTGCCTCTGATCTGGAGGACTCACTAAACAGAGAACATCCCTGGTCAACACTACGGTCCCTGATCTGGAGGACTCACTAAACAGAGAACACTACGGTCTCTGATCTGGAGGACTCACTAAACAGAGAACATCCCTGGTCAACACTACGGTCTCTGATCTGGAGGACTCACTAAACAGAGAACAGCCCTGGTCAACACTACTGCCTCTGATCTGGAGGACTCACTAAACAGAGAACATCCCTGGTCAACACTACGGTCTCTGATCTGGAGGACTCACTAAACAGAGAACATCCCTGGTCAACACTACGGTCTCTGATCTGGAGGACTCACTAAACAGAGAACATCCCTGGTCAACACAACTGCCTCTGATCTGGAGGACTCACTAAACAGAGAACATCCCTGGTCAACACTACTGTCTCTGATCTGGAGGACTCACTAAACAGAGAACATCCCTGGTCAACACTACTGCCTCTGATCTGGAGGACTCACTAAACAGAGAACATCCCTGATCAACACTACTGCCTCTGATCTGGAGGACTCACTAAACAGAGAACATCCCTGGTCAACACTACGGTCTCTGATCTGGAGGACTCACTAAACAGAGAACATCCCTGGTCAACACTACGGTCTCTGATCTGGAGGACTCACTAAACAGAGAACATCCCTGGTCAACACTACTGCCTCTGATCTCGAGGACTCACTAAACAGAGAACATCCCTGGTCAACACTACTGTCTCTGATCTGGAGGACTCACTAAACAGAGAACATCCCTGGTCAACACTACGGTCTCTGATCTGGAGGACTCACTAAACAGAGAACATCCCTGGTCAACACTACTGCCTCTGATCTGGAGGACTCACTAAACAGAGAACATCCCTGGTCAACACTACGGTCTCTGATCTGGAGGACTCACTAAACAGAGAACATCCCTGGTCAACACTACTGCCTCTGATCTGGAGGACTCACTAAACAGAGAACATCCCTGTTCAACACTACGGTCTCTGATCTGGAGGACTCACTAAACAGAGAACATCCCTGGTCAACACTACTGCCTCTGATCTGGAGGACTCACTAAACAGAGAACATCCCTGGTCAACACTACTGTCTCTGATCTGGAGGACTCACTAAACAGAGAACATCCCTGGTCAACACTACGGTCTCTGATCTGGAGGACTCACTAAACAGAGAACATCCCTGGTCAACACTACTGCCTCTGATCTGAGGGACTCACTAAACAGAGAACATCCCTGGTCAACACTACTGCCTCTGGTCTGGAGGACACGGTCTCTGATCTGGAGGACTCACTAAACAGAGAACATCCCTGGTCAACACTACTGCCTCTGATCTGGAGGACTCACTAAACAGAGAACATCCCTGGTCAACACTACTGTCTCTGATCTGGAGGACTCACTAAACAGAGAACATCCCTGGTCAACACTACGGTCTCTGATCTGGAGGACTCACTAAACAGAGAACATCCCTGGTCAACACTACTGCCTCTGATCTGAGCGACTCACTAAACAGAGAACATCCCTGGTCAACACTACTGCCTCTGATCTGGAGGACTCACTAAACAGAGAACATCCCTGGTCAACACTACGGTCTCTGATCTGGAGGACTCACTAAACAGAGAACATCCCTGGTCAACACTACTGCCTCTGATCTGGAGGACTCACTAAACAGAGAACATCCCTGGTCAACACTACTGCTTCTGATCTGGAGGACTCACTAAACAGAGAACATCCCTGGTCAACACTACTGCCTCTGATCTGGAGGACTCACTAAACAGAGAACATCCCTGGTCAACACTACGGCCTCTGATCTGGAGGACTCACTAAACAGAGAACATCCCTGGTCAACACTACTGCCTCTGATCTGGAGGACTCACTAAACAGAGAACATCCCTGGTCAACACTACTGCCTCTGATCTGGAGGACTCACTAAACAGAGAACATCCCTGGTCAACACTACGGTCCCTGATCTGGAGGACTCACTAAACAGAGAACATCCCTGGTCAACACTACGGTCTCTGATCTGGAGGACTCACTAAACAGAGAACATCCCTGGTCAACACTACTGCCTCTGATCTGGAGGACTCACTAAACAGAGAACATCCCTGGTCAACACTACTGCCTCTGATCTGGAGGACTCACTAAACAGAGAACATCCCTGGTCAACACTGCTGCCTCTGATCTGGAGGACTCACTAAACAGAGAACATCCCTGGTCAACACTACTGCCTCTGATCTGGAGGACTCACTAAACAGAGAACATCCCTGGTCAACACTACTGCCTCTGATCTGGAGGACTCACTAAACAGAGAACATCCCTGGTCAACACTACTGCCTCTGATCTGGAGGACTCACTAAACAGAGAACATCCCTGGTCAACACTACGGTCTCTGATCTTGTGGACTCACTAAACAGAGAACATCCCTGGTCAACACTACGGTCTCTGATCTGGAGGACTCACTAAACAGAGAACATCCCTGGTCAACACTACGGTCTCTGATCTGGAGGACTCACTAAACAGAGAACATCCCTGGTCAACACTACTGCCTCTGATCTGGAGGACTCACTAAACAGAGAACATCCCTGGTCAACACTACTGCCTCTGATCTGGAGGACTCACTAAACAGAGAACATCCCTGGTCAACACTACGGTCCCTGATCTGGAGGACTCACTAAACAGAGAACATCCCTGGTCAACACTACGGTCTCTGATCTGGAGGACTCACTAAATAGAGAACATCCCTGGTCAACACTACGGTCTCTGATCTGGAGGACTCACTAAACAGAGAACATCCCTGGTCAACACTACTGCCTCTGATCTGGAGGACTCACTAAACAGAGAACATCCCTGGTCAACACTACTGTCTCTGATCTGGAGGACTCACTAAACAGAGAACATCCCTGGTCAACACTACTGCCTCTGATCTGGAGGACTGTCTAAACAGAGAACATCCCTGGTCAACACTACTGCCTCTGATCTGGAGGACTCACTAAACAGAGAACATCCCTGGTCAACACTACGGTCTCTGATCTGGAGGACTCACTAAACAGAGAACATCCCTGGTCAACACTACGGTCTCTGATCTGGAGGACTCACTAAACAGAGAACATCCCTGGTCAACACTACTGCCTCTGATCTCGAGGACTCACTAAACAGAGAACATCCCTGGTCAACACTACTGTCTCTGATCTGGAGGACTCACTAAACAGAGAACATCCCTGGTCAACACTACGGTCTCTGATCTGGAGGACTCACTAAACAGAGAACATCCCTGGTCAACACTACTGCCTCTGATCTGGAGGACTCACTAAACAGAGAACATCCCTGGTCAACACTACGGTCTCTGATCTGGAGGACTCACTAAACAGAGAACATCCCTGGTCAACACTACTGCCTCTGATCTGGAGGACTCACTAAACAGAGAACATCCCTGGTCAACACTACGGTCTCTGATCTGGAGGACTCACTAAACAGAGAACATCCCTGGTCAACACTACTGCCTCTGATCTGGAGGACTCACTAAACAGAGAACATCCCTGGTCAACACTACGGTCTCTGATCTGGAGGACTCACTAAACAGAGAACATCCCTGGTCAACACTACGGTCTCTGATCTGGAGGACTCACTAAACAGAGAACATCCCTGGTCAACACTACTGCCTCTGATCTGGAGGACTCACTAAACAGAGAACATCCCTGGTCAACACTACTGCTTCTGATCTGGAGGACTCACTAAACAGAGAACATCCCTGGTCAACACTACTGCCTCTGATCTGGAGGACTCACTAAACAGAGAACATCCCTGGTCAACACTACTGCCTCTGATCTGGAGGACTCACTAAACAGAGAACATCCCTGGTCAACACTACTGTCTCTGATCTGGAGGACTCACTAAACAGAGAACATCCCTGGTCAACACTACGGTCTCTGATCTGGAGGACTCACTAAACAGAGAACATCCCTGGTCAACACTACTGCCTCTGATCTGAGGGACTCACTAAACAGAGAACATCCCTGGTCAACACTACTGCCTCTGATCTGGAGGACTCACTAAACAGAGAACATCCCTGGTCAACACTACGGTCTCTGATCTGGAGGACTCACTAAACAGAGAACATCCCTGGTCAACACTACTGCCTCTGATCTGGAGGACTCACTAAACAGAGAACATCCCTGGTCAACACTACTGCTTCTGATCTGGAGGACTCACTAAACAGAGAACATCCCTGGTCAACACTACTGCCTCTGATCTGGAGGACTCACTAAACAGAGAACATCCCTGGTCAACACTACTGCCTCTGATCTGGAGGACTCACTAAACAGAGAACATCCCTGGTCAACACTACGGTCTCTGATCTGGTGGACTCACTAAACAGAGAACATCCCTGGTCAACACTACGGTCTCTGATCTGGAGGACTCACTAAACAGAGAACATCCCTGGTCAACACTACTGCCTCTGGTCTGGAGGACTCACTAAACAGAGAACATCCCTGGTCAACACTACTGCCTCTGATCTGGAGGACTCACTAAACAGAGAACATCCCTGGTCAACCCTACTGCCTCTGATCTGGAGGACTCACTAAACAGAAAACATCCCTGGTCAACACTACTGCCTCTGATCTGGAGGACTCACTAAACAGAGAACATCCCTGGTCAACACTACGGTCTCTGATCTGGAGGACTCACTAAACAGAGAACATCCCTGGTCAACACTACGGTCTCTGATCTGGAGGACTCACTAAACAGAGAACATCCCTGGTCAACACTACTGCCTCTGATCTGGAGGACTCACTAAACAGAGAACATCCCTGGTCAACACTACTGTCTCTGATCTGGAGGACTCACTAAACAGAGAACATCCCTGGTCAACACTACGGCCTCTGATCTGGAGGACTCACTAAACAGAGAACATCCCTGGTCAACACTACTGCCTCTGATCTGGAGGACTCACTAAACAGAGAACATCCCTGGTCAACACTACTGCCTCTGATCTGGAGGACTCACTAAACAGAGAACATCCCTGGTCAACACTACGGTCTCTGATCTGGAGGACTCACTAAACAGAGAACATCCCTGGTCAACACTACGGTCTCTGATCTGGAGGACTCACTAAACAGAGAACATCCCTGGTCAACACTACTGCCTCTGATCTGGAGGACTCACTAAACAGAGAACATCCCTGGTCAACACTACTGCTTCTGATCTGGAGGACTCACTAAACAGAGAACATCCCTGGTCAACACTACTGCCTCTGATCTGGAGGACTCACTAAACAGAGAACATCCCTGGTCAACACTACTGCCTCTGATCTTGAGGACTCACTAAACAGAGAACATCCCTGGTCAACACTACTGCCTCTGATCTGGAGGACTCACTAAACAGAGAACATCCCTGGTCAACACTACGGTCTCTGATCTGGTGGACTCACTAAACAGAGAACATCCCTGGTCAACACTACGGTCTCTGATCTGGAGGACTCACTAAACAGAGAACATCCCTGGTCAACACTACTGCCTCTGATCTGGAGGACTCACTAAACAGAGAACATCCCTGGTCAACACTACTGCCTCTGATCTGGAGGACTCACTAAACAGAGAACATCCCTGGTCAACCCTACTGCCTCTGATCTGGAGGACTCACTAAACAGAAAACATCCCTGGTCAACACTACTGCCTCTGATCTGGAGGACTCACTAAACAGAGAACATCCCTGGTCAACACTACGGTCTCTGATCTGGAGGACTCACTAAACAGAGAACATCCCTGGTCAACACTACGGTCTCTGATCTGGAGGACTCACTAAACAGAGAACATCCCTGGTCAACACTACTGCCTCTGATCTGGAGGACTCACTAAACAGAGAACATCCCTGGTCAACACTACTGTCTCTGATCTGGAGGACTCACTAAACAGAGAACATCCCTGGTCAACACTACGGTCTCTGATCTGGAGGACTCACTAAACAGAGAACATCCCTGGTCAACACTACTGCCTCTGATCTGGAGGACTCACTAAACAGAGAACATCCCTGGTCAACACTACGGTCTCTGATCTGGAGGACTCACTAAACAGAGAACATCCCTGGTCAACACTACTGCCTCTGATCTGGAGGACTCACTAAACAGAGAACATCCCTGGTCAACACTACGGTCTCTGATCTGGAGGACTCACTAAACAGAGAACATCCCTGGTCAACACTACTGCCTCTGATCTGGAGGACTCACTAAACAGAGAACATCCCTGGTCAACACTACTGTCTCTGATCTGGAGGACTCACTAAACAGAGAACATCCCTGGTCAACACTACGGTCTCTGATCTGGAGGACTCACTAAACAGAGAACATCCCTGGTCAACACTACTGCCTCTGATCTGAGGGACTCACTAAACAGAGAACATCCCTGGTCAACACTACTGCCTCTGATCTGGAGGACTCACTAAACAGAGAACATCCCTGGTCAACACTACGGCCTCTGATCTGGAGGACTCACTAAACAGAGAACATCCCTGGTCAACACTACTGCCTCTGATCTGGAGGACTCACTAAACAGAGAACATCCCTGGTCAACACTACTGTCTCTGATCTGGAGGACTCACTAAACAGAGAACATCCCTGGTCAACACTACGGTCTCTGATCTGGAGGACTCACTAAACAGAGAACATCCCTGGTCAACACTACTGCCTCTGATCTGAGGGACTCACTAAACAGAGAACATCCCTGGTCAACACTACTGCCTCTGATCTGGAGGACTCACTAAACAGAGAACATCCCTGGTCAACACTACTGTCTCTGATCTGGAGGACTCACTAAACAGAGAACATCCCTGGTCAACACTACTGCCTCTGATCTGGAGGACTCACTAAACAGAGAACATCCCTGGTCAACACTACTGCTTCTGATCTGGAGGACTCACTAAACAGAGAACATCCCTGGTCAACACTAATGCCTCTGATCTGGAGGACTCACTAAACAGAGAACATCCCTGGTCAACACTACGGTCTCTGATCTGGAGGACTCACTAAACAGAGAACATCCCTGGTCAACACTACGGTCTCTGATCTGGAGGACTCACTAAACAGAGAACATCCCTGGTCAACACTACTGCCTCTGATCTGGAGGACTCACTAAACAGAGAACATCCCTGGTCAACACTACTGCCTCTGATCTGGAGGACTCACTAAACAGAGAACATCCCTGGTCAACACTACTGCCTCTGATCTGGAGGACTCACTAAACAGAGAACATCCCTGGTCAACACTACTGCCTCTGATCTGGAGGACTCACTAAACAGAGAACATCCCTGGTCAACACTACGGTCTCTGATCTGGAGGACTCACTAAGCAGAGAACATTCCTGGTCAACACTACTGCCTCTGATCTGGAGGACTCACTAAACAGAGAACATCCCTGGTCAACACTACGGTCTCTGATCTGGAGGACTCACTAAACAGAGAACATCCCTGGTCAACACTACTGCCTCTGATCTGGAGGACTCACTAAACAGAGAACATCCCTGGTCAACACTACTGCCTCTGATCTGGAGGACTCACTAAACAGAGAACATCCCTGGTCAACACTACTGCCTCTGATCTGGAGGACTCACTAAACAGAGAACATCCCTGGTCAACACTACTGTCCCTGATCTGGAGGACTCACTAAACAGAGAACATCCCTGGTCAACACTACGGTCTCTGATCTGGAGGACTCACTAAACAGAGAACATCCCTGGTCAACACTACGGTCTCTGATCTGGAGGACTCACTAAACAGAGAACATCCCTGGTCAACACTACTGCCTCTGATCTGGAGGACTCACTAAACAGAGAACATCCCTGGTCAACACTACTGTCTCTGATCTGGAGGACTCACTAAACAGAGAACATCCCTGGTCAACACTACGGTCTCTGATCTGGAGGACTCACTAAACAGAGAACATCCCTGGTCAACACTACTGCCTCTGATCTGGAGGACTCACTAAACAGAGAACATCCCTGGTCAACACTACGGTCTCTGATCTGGAGGACTCACTAAACAGAGAACGTCCCTGGTCAACACTACTGCCTCTGATCTGGAGGACTCACTAAACAGAGAACATCCCTGGTCATCCCTACTGCCTCTGATCTGGAGGACTCACTAAACAGAGAACATCCCTGGTCAACACTACGGTCTCTGATCTGGAGGACTCACTAAACAGAGAACATCCCTGGTCAACACTACGGTCTCTGATCTGGAGGACTCACTAAACAGAGAACATCCCTGGTCAACACTACTGCCTCTGATCTGGAGGACTCACTAAACAGAGAACATCCCTGGTCAACACTACGGTCTCTGATCTGGAGGACTCACTAAACAGAGAACATCCCTGGTCAACACTACTGCCTCTGATCTGGAGGACTCACTAAACAGAGAACATCCCTGGTCAACACTACTGCCTCTGATCTGGAGGACTCACTAAACAGAGAACATCCCTGGTCAACACTACTGCCTCTGATCTGGAGGACTCACTAAACAGAGAACATCCCTGGTCAACACTACTGCCTCTGATCTGGAGGACTCACTAAACAGAGAACATCCCTGGTCAACACTACGGTCTCTGATCTGGAGGACTCACTAAACAGAGAACATCCCTGGTCAACACTACGGTCTCTGATCTGGAGGACTCACTAAACAGAGAACATCCCTGGTCAACACTACTGCCTCTGATCTGGAGGACTCACTAAACAGAGAACATCCCTGGTCAACACTACTGCCTCTGATCTGGAGGACTCACTAAACAGAGAACATCCCTGGTCAACACTACGGCCTCTGATCTGGAGGACTCACTAAACAGAGAACATCCCTGGTCAACACTACGGTCTCTGATCTGGAGGACTCACTAAACAGAGAACATCCCTGGTCAACACTACTGCCTCTGATCTGGAGGACTCACTAAACAGAGAACATCCCTGGTCAACACTACTGTCTCTGATCTGGAGGACTCACTAAACAGAGAACATCCCTGGTCAACACTACGGTCTCTGATCTGGAGGACTCACTAAACAGAGAACATCCCTGGTCAACACTACTGCCTCTGATCTGAGGGACTCACTAAACAGAGAACATCCCTGGTCAACACTACTGCCTCTGATCTGGAGGACTCACTAAACAGAGAACATCCCTGGTCAACACTACGGTCTCTGATCTGGAGGACTCACTAAACAGAGAACATCCCTGGTCAACACTACTGCCTCTGATCTGGAGGACTCACTAAACAGAGAACATCCCTGGTCAACACTACTGTCTCTGATCTGGAGGACTCACTAAACAGAGAACATCCCTGTTCAACACTACGGTCTCTGATCTGGAGGACTCACTAAACAGAGAACAGCCCTGGTCAACACTACTGCCTCTGATCTGAGGGACTCACTAAACAGAGAACATCCCTGGTCAACACTACTGCCTCTGATCTGGAGGACTCACTAAACAGAGAACATCCCTGGTCAACACTACGGTCTCTGATCTGGAGGACTCACTAAACAGAGAACATCCCTGGTCAACACTACTGCCTCTGATCTGGAGGACTCACTAAACAGAGAACATCCCTGGTCAACACTACTGCTTCTGATCTGGAGGACTCACTAAACAGAGAACATCCCTGGTCAACACTAATGCCTCTGATCTGGAGGACTCACTAAACAGAGAACATCCCTGGTCAACACTACGGTCTCTGATCTGGAGGACTCACTAAACAGAGAACATCCCTGGTCAACACTACGGTCTCTGATCTGGAGGACTCACTAAACAGAGAACATCCCTGGTCAACACTACTGCCTCTGATCTGGAGGACTCACTAAACAGAGAACATCCCTGGTCAACACTACTGCCTCTGATCTGGAGGACTCACTAAACAGAGAACATCCCTGGTCAACACTACTGCCTCTGATCTGGAGGACTCACTAAACAGAGAACATCCCTGGTCAACACTACTGCCTCTGATCTGGAGGACTCACTAAACAGAGAACATCCCTGGTCAACACTACGGTCTCTGATCTGGAGGACTCACTAAGCAGAGAACATTCCTGGTCAACACTACTGCCTCTGATCTGGAGGACTCACTAAACAGAGAACATCCCTGGTCAACACTACGGTCTCTGATCTGGAGGACTCACTAAACAGAGAACATCCCTGGTCAACACTACTGCCTCTGATCTGGAGGACTCACTAAACAGAGAACATCCCTGGTCAACACTACTGCCTCTGATCTGGAGGACTCACTAAACAGAGAACATCCCTGGTCAACACTACTGCCTCTGATCTGGAGGACTCACTAAACAGAGAACATCCCTGGTCAACACTACGGTCCCTGATCTGGAGGACTCACTAAACAGAGAACATCCCTGGTCAACACTACGGTCTCTGATCTGGAGGACTCACTAAACAGAGAACATCCCTGGTCAACACTACGGTCTCTGATCTGGAGGACTCACTAAACAGAGAACATCCCTGGTCAACACTACTGCCTCTGATCTGGAGGACTCACTAAACAGAGAACATCCCTGGTCAACACTACTGTCTCTGATCTGGAGGACTCACTAAACAGAGAACATCCCTGGTCAACACTACGGTCTCTGATCTGGAGGACTCACTAAACAGAGAACATCCCTGGTCAACACTACTGCCTCTGATCTGGAGGACTCACTAAACAGAGAACATCCCTGGTCAACACTACGGTCTCTGATCTGGAGGACTCACTAAACAGAGAACGTCCCTGGTCAACACTACTGCCTCTGATCTGGAGGACTCACTAAACAGAGAACATCCCTGGTCATCCCTACTGCCTCTGATCTGGAGGACTCACTAAACAGAGAACATCCCTGGTCAACACTACGGTCTCTGATCTGGAGGACTCACTAAACAGAGAACATCCCTGGTCAACACTACGGTCTCTGATCTGGAGGACTCACTAAACAGAGAACATCCCTGGTCAACACTACTGCCTCTGATCTGGAGGACTCACTAAACAGAGAACATCCCTGGTCAACACTACGGTCTCTGATCTGGAGGACTCACTAAACAGAGAACATCCTTGGTCAACACTACTGCCTCTGATCTGGAGGACTCACTAAACAGAGAACATCCCTGGTCAACACTACTGCCTCTGATCTGGAGGACTCACTAAACAGAGAACATCCCTGGTCAACACTACTGCCTCTGATCTGGAGGACTCACTAAACAGAGAACATCCCTGGTCAACACTACTGCCTCTGATCTGGAGGACTCACTAAACAGAGAACATCCCTGGTCAACACTACTGCCTCTGATCTGGAGGACTCACTAAACAGAGAACATCCCTGGTCAACACTACGGTCCCTGATCTGGAGGACTCACTAAACAGAGAACATCCCTGGTCAACACTACGGTCTCTGATCTGGAGGACTCACTAAACAGAGAACATCCCTGGTCAACACTACGGTCTCTGATCTGGAGGACTCACTAAACAGAGAACATCCCTGGTCAACACTACTGCCTCTGATCTGGAGGACTCACTAAACAGAGAACATCCCTGGTCAACACTACTGTCTCTGATCTGGAGGACTCACTAAACAGAGAACATCCCTGGTCAACACTACTGTCTCTGATCTGGAGGACTCACTAAACAGAGAACATCCCTGGTCAACACTACTGCCTCTGATCTGGAGGACTCACTAAACAGAGAACATCCCTGGTCAACACTACGGTCTCTGATCTGGAGGACTCACTAAACAGAGAACGTCCCTGGTCAACACTACTGCCTCTGATCTGGAGGACTCACTAAACAGAGAACATCCCTGGTCATCCCTACTGCCTCTGATCTGGAGGACTCACTAAACAGAGAACATCCCTGGTCAACACTACGGTCTCTGATCTGGAGGACTCACTAAACAGAGAACATCCCTGGTCAACACTACGGTCTCTGATCTGGAGGACTCACTAAACAGAGAACATCCCTGGTCAACACTACTGCCTCTGATCTGGAGGACTCACTAAACAGAGAACATCCCTGGTCAACACTACGGTCTCTGATCTGGAGGACTCACTAAACAGAGAACATCCCTGGTCAACACTACTGCCTCTGATCTGGAGGACTCACTAAACAGAGAACATCCCTGGTCAACACTACTGCCTCTGATCTGGAGGACTCACTAAACAGAGAACATCCCTGGTCAACACTACTGCCTCTGATCTGGAGGACTCACTAAACAGAGAACATCCCTGGTCAACACTACTGCCTCTGATCTGGAGGACTCACTAAACAGAGAACATCCCTGGTCAACACTACTGCCTCTGATCTGGAGGACTCACTAAACAGAGAACATCCCTGGTCAACACTACGGTCTCTGATCTGGAGGACTCACTAAACAGAGAACATCCCTGGTCAACACTACGGTCTCTGATCTGGAGGACTCACTAAACAGAGAACATCCCTGGTCAACACTACTGCCTCTGATCTGGAGGACTCACTAAACAGAGAACATCCCTGGTCAACACTACTGCCTCTGATCTGGAGGACTCACTAAACAGAGAACATCCCTGGTCAACACTACGGTCTCTGATCTGGAGGACTCACTAAACAGAGAACATCCCTGGTCAACACTACTGCCTCTGATCTGGAGGACTCACTAAACATGAGTGTTGGAGTGTGCCCCTGTCTATCCGTAAATAAATTAAAAAACTAGAAAACTGTGCCATCTGGTTTGCTTCATATAAGGAATTTTTAATTATTTATACTTGTTCTTTTGATACTTAAGTATATTTTTGCAATTACATTTACTTTTGATGCTTATATAAGCAAGTATAAGTATATTTAAAATAAATACTTTTAGAATTTTACTCAAGTATTATTTTATTGGGTGACTCACTTTTATTTGAGTCATTTTCTATTAAGTTATATTTTAATCAAGGATGACAATTGGGTACTTTTTCCACCATTGATGGAGTGGGATATAGACTCATATTGACATTAGACTACTTTGGAGATTTGAACATTTCTGAGAAATTGAAATTCTGGTGTAATGTCCCTTTCAGGCAGTTGTAAACAAACAGTTTAGTGGATTAGCTTAGCTTTGTTTTCCCCTGTTTTATCCCCTTCTGTAAATAAGCAGTGCAATTGCTTAGGATATTATTAAATCAGTCGAACACAATGTCTGATTGTGCTGCATGAATGCACAATATGATTAATTTCCCCAGCAAAACAAAGATTTGAAGGGTGAAACAGAAACAAACTAAGCTGAATTTCATGATTATTTTACAGAAAATAATGGTCTTTATGACTTTATTCTGGCAAAGCATTTGCCTGTTATGATTGAATCAGTCCTTCAAGGGGCAATCTGGGATTGGTACATCCATTTTGTGTCTTTTTAATTAATCATATACACTGAGTATACGAAACATTAGGAACACCTGCTCGTTCCATGACATCATCTGACCAGGTGAATCCAGGTGAAAGCTATGATCCCTTGCTGATGTCACTTGTTAAATCCAACTCAATATTAGGAAGGTGTTTCTGATGTTTGGTATACTCATTGAATAATAGTATGATCTTAGTTCTGCTGTCCTACCCCATCAGAACCAAAAATATAAGCTTGTTTTGCTCCATTGTTTGTAAACACCAAATATCCTTAAAACATGGTTAAAACTATCATGTTAAACTCATTGACGGTCAGTCCTTGCATCCATAGCTCTGTCTATAAAGTGTTGAATGGTTACATTTCTCAAGCCCCATCCCTCAGCTGTTTACCAAAACAGTGGCGTGGTGCTGGCTTTGTTGTTTGAACTACCTGTTGCCTCATACTTCAATTAAAACAGAATGGTGAGCATATCACTCAGGCTGGTTTACAAGGCTAGTTTATTAAGGCCTCGTGTTGACAAACACTAAAATGTCCTGTATATTGTGTTCTCTAACCACAACCGTGTTTTGTGTCTCCCTTAGCGTAGTTCACGACTATATCATTAAATGTGTTTGCCAAGAGGTGATCTACGATGACTCATAACTAAACCACTTCCCCTATTGAGCTCAATCTATACCAGGGGTCCCCAATTACATTTCAGCAGTGGGCAGATTTTTCCTTGACCAGATGGTCTGGGGGCAGGAACATAGTTATAGATAATTTGTACACTGCAAAGAATCCCAAACAGATTTAGTATTTGACAAAAACAGAATAATTTCAAACCTTGATAATATTGGGATACGATCACATACAGTATGCCTGTCTATTTATGCGTGGGAATACTTGAGCAGTATTCCCGAAATTAAAATGACTTTGAGCTCATTTCCTTGTACTTTTACAGTCTTTGGGGAGCCAAATAAAATGACCCGTGGGCCGCCTATTGGGGAGCCCTGCTCGAGACCCTCTCTGTGTGCTGTACTAACACGGGTTGTTCTGTGTGCTGTTCTAACACGGGTTGTTCTGTGTGCTGTTCTAACACGGGTTGTTTTAACTAGAGTGGAAGGGGAGGCAACACTCCCACTACTGCTATGCTCTACCAAGCATCAGGTGAATGCTCTTGATCCATTAGTGAGGCATCACAGTGGGATACTGTCCTGGCTGTCTTATCCATCCTCCATCACATGGATGTTGATTAAAGGACCAGTGTTGGCTGGCTACTCAATTTTCTCCATCAAAGAATAGAATGCAATATAACTTTCTTGTCCATCCAAGAATGGCATCACCATATAAGAATGATTAAAAACATCACAGGGTTTTTTTCTGGATCAAAAATCAAATCAAATCAAATGTATTTATACAGCCCTTCTTACATCAGCTGATACCTCAAAGTGCTGTACAGAAACCCAGCCTAAAACCCCAAGCAGCAAGCAATGCAGGTGTAGAAGCACAGTGGCTAGGAAAAACTCCCTAGAAAGGCCAAAACCTAGGAAGAAATCTAGAGAGGAACCAGGCTATGAGGGGTGGCCAGTCCTCTTCTGGCTGTGCCGGGTGGAGATTATAAAAGAACATGGCCAAGATGTTCAAATGTTCATAAATGACCAGCATGGCCAAATAATAATAAGCACAGTTGTCGAGGGTGCAACAAGTCAGAACCTCAAGAGTAAATGTCAGTTGGCTTTTCATAGCCGATCATTGAGAGTATCTCTACCGCTACTGCTGTCTCTAGAGAGTTGAAAACAGCAGGTCTGGGACAGGTAGCACGTCCGGTGAACAGGTCAGGGTTCCATAGCTGCAGGCAGAACAGTTGAAACTGGAGCAGCAGCACGGCCAGGTGGACTGGGGATAGCAAGGAGTCATCATGTCAGGTAGTCCTGAGGCATGGTCCTAGGGCTCAGGTCCTCCGAGAGAGAGAAAGAAAGAAAGAGAGAATTAGAGAGAGCATACTTAAATTCACCCAGGACACCGGATAAGACAGGAGAAATACTCCAGATATAACAGACTGACCGTAGCCCCCCGACACATAAACTACTGCAGCATAAATACTGGAGGCTGAGACAGAAGGGGTCAGGAGACACTGTGGCCCCATCCGACGATACCCCCGGACAGGGCCAAACAGCAAGGATATAACCCCACCCACTTTGCCACACCACTAGAGGGATATCTTCAACCACCAACTTACCATCCTGAGACAAGGCCGAGTATAGCCCACAAAGATCTCCGCCACGGCAAAACCCAAGGGGGGGCGCCAACCCAGACAGGAAGACCACGTCAGTGACTCAACCCACTCAAGTGACGCACCCCACCTAGTGACGGCATGGAAGAACACCAATAAGCCAGTGACTCAGCCCCTGTAATAGGGTTAGAGGCAGAGAATCCCAGTGGAGAGAGGGGAACCGGCCAGGCAGAGACAGCAAGGGCGGTTCGTTGCTCCAGAGCCTTTCCGTTCACCTTCACACTCCTGGGCCAGACTATACTTAATCATAGGACCTACTGAAGAGATAAGTCTTCAGTAAAGACTTAAAGGATGAGACCGAGTCTGCATCTCTCACATGGGTAGGCAGACCATTCCATAAAAATGGAGCTCTATAGGAGAAAGCCCTGCCTCCAGCTGTTTGCTTAGAAATTCTAGGGACAATTAGGAGGCCTGCGTCTTGTGACCGTAGCGTACGTGTAGGTATGTACGGCAGGACCAAATCGGAAAGATAGGTAGGAGCAAGCCCATGTAATGCTTTGTAGGTTAGCAGTAAAACCTTGAAATCAGCCCTTGCCTTAACAGAAAGCCAGTGTAGGGAGGCTAGCACTGGAGTAATACGATAACATTTTTTGGTTCTAGTCAGGATTCTAGCAGCCGTATTTAGCACTAACTGAAGTTTGTTTAGTGCTTTATCCGGGTAGCCGGAAAGTAGAGCATTGTAGTAGTCCAACCTAGAAGTAACAAAAGCATGGATTAATTTTTCTGCATCATTTTTGGACAGAAAGTTTCTGATTTTTGCAATGTTATGTAGATGGAAAAAAGCTGCCCTTGACAGTCTTGATATGTTCTTCAAAAGAGAGATCAGGGTCCAGAGTAACGCCGAGGTCCTTCACAGTTTTATTTGGAGCAGCAGCCCGGCCAGGTGGACTGAGGACAACAAGGAGTCATCATGCCAGGTAGTCCTGAGGCATGGTCCTAGGGCTCAGGTCCTCCGAGAGAGAGAATTAGAGAGAGCATACTTAAATTCACCCAGGACACCGGATAAGACAGGATAAATACTCCAGATATAACAGACTGACCCTAGCCCCCCGACACAAACTACTGCAGCATAAATACTGGAGGCTGAGACACCTTTGTACTGACAAAATATATTGGCACTTTTCTTAAATAATTTCCTATTACTTCTAAAATAAGTTGAAATTGGATACACTTGGTCACAACACCTTGTTTTCAGCATTACAGAACCAATTGTATTTTTTTAAACTTAAGTTTCCAATTTTAATTTAGAAAATAAAGACACAATTATTGTCACCCCAGAGCTAGTACTTGGTTGCACAGCCTTTGGCCAAGATAACTGCATACACCGCTTCTTGTAGCCATCAATGAGATTGCTGCACCTTTGTACTGACAATTTGGCCCACTTTTCAGCAGCAAACTGCTCAAATTTTTCAAGATTTCAGGGGTGCCCTCCACCAACTGCTGTCTTCAGATGTCGCCATAGGTTTTTGGATGTTATTCAGATCTGGACTCTGCTGGCCACTCCAGAACAGTCCAGCATCTCTTCTTAACCATCGCCCCAAACCATCGCCAAATTAAGGGTTCAAAGAAAATAACACCCTCCCTACAATCAATTATGGGGGAGGATCAATCATGCTGTGGGGTTGCATTGCTGCCTCTGGTACTTGGGGCCTTGAATGTGTGCAATAAATCATGAAATCAACAGATTATCAAGGTGTTTTGAAATGCAATGTTCAACCCAAAATCTGTGTCTCTTTTGAAGGTTGTGGTTCATCCAGTTGGACAACAACTCCAAACACATCAAAAGCATCCTGGAATGGTTCAAGAAGAAACATTGGACTGTTCTGGAGTGGCCAGTGAAGAGTCCAGATCTGAATCACATCCATAACCTATGGCAAGAGCTGAAAAAAGCAGTTACGTCGTGCCTAAGAACAGCCCATAGCCGTGGTATATTGGCCATATAACACACCCCCTCGTAGCTTAATGATACCATACTGAGTCAGAATATTGAGAGGTGTAATATCATCTACATATATATAAGCCTGGAACCATAGTCTGTCTCCTAGCTACCTGTTGTCGGCATGGCAACATGCTCGCAGACTGCTTGTATAATATCGATTTTATTTTCATTTCCCATTCAGACTGGCCTCTTTTAGGACAGCACCTGTTTTCTCTGAGACACCTCAGGTCAGACAGGAAAGCCACGTGTTTGTTGAACCACTTATTAGAAAAGATTACAATACATGCAATATATGTTAGTCTTGGCGTTAGGCTCTGCTCCTTCGGTGTAGCTCACTGCCAGAGCATGCGTCATAAGATAAGATAATAATAAAGATAATAATAATTAAAGGCAGAGAGCAAGGTATGCTATACCAATCCCCCTGTAGGAACCAAACACAGAACCAAACAGGTGGCTGATTGGAAAGCAGAAAACACAGACATAATTGGCTCCCTAGAGGTGCAGCGGTCAAAGGCACTGCATCTCAGTGCTAGAGGCGTCACTACAGACGCCCTGGTTCGAATCCAGACTGTATCACAACCGGCCGTGATTGGAAGTCCCATAGGGTGGCGCACATTTGGCCGGTGTATGCCGTCATTGTAAAGAAGAATTTGTTCTTAACTGACTTGCCTAGTTAAATAAAGGTGACATGGTGAGTAACACATTACAGCCACAGCATGTCATCAATAACACCAGGGGATAGGTTGCTCACGGCAGACATCAGAGAAGTGTGTGCAGAGGCTAGCGGACTAAATAGACCGCCATGTTAACGTAGAGGGATGATCTAACTGGTGCAATATCAACTGATGCTATCAGCTGATGCATCACTCAGGTTTCCTGTCTGAACCAGCTGCGTTTGATTTTTGACAAACAAGACTATCTATCACACAATTGCATACATGGCCTTGCCCACGTGGCCTTGCCCACGTGGCCTTGCCCACGTGGCCTTGCCCACGTGGCCTTGCCCACGTGGCCTTGCCCACATGGCCTTGCCCACATGGCCTTGCCCACATGGCCTTGCCCAAGACAAAGAAAACTTGTGGAAAGTGCTTAAGGGTTCAAAATGGTCTTGTGGTCTTCTAACTAAAGATTTAGACTTATGTAGAATACCATTGATACAAATGCAAAAGTATTTATTTGTTTGAGAGATCATCCCGTGTTACCGAAGGTAAACATCTATTCAAATGATGATGATGATTCTGTTGATTCATTGTTAGTTATATTTCCTCTCACAGTCAATGCTCCTCAGTGATGTCGATTAACAAGTTACCAGGAAGCCAAAGCATGCAGTGGCACACATTGTTAGTTAATTGCTGTAACCTCTATCACCACGGTATGTGTGCGGTTCTCTTCACCTCCGAATAGGGTGTGTGAACTTTAATACCTCAATTCTCTTTTACTAACTTCAGTTCAAGCTAAGCATCAAACAGTCATTACAATGACTGTTGAACACTGTTTCTTCTGACCGTCAAAATAAAGTAAATATGGCTTTGACGATGTCTTCCCAATCTCTGTTCCAGTCAGATGATGTCCAACGATGCCTTCTAGAACACCTCTGACCCTGCTCGGCTACCTTCTCTGTTTGTTGACGCCGTAGTATGGTGACCCTCTGCTCCAGCCTCTCTGACCTCTGTCTGTCTTTCGGAGGGTTCGGTCAACAGCAGGTAGTTGTAGAAGTAGTCATATAGTACATGACTAGGATAGTGTTCACTGGGTACGTAACAGAGGAAAAGCATTTCTAGAACAGGGAGATACTATCTGACCTTGTTGAATAAGAAAGCTCAGTTTCATTTCCTGTTGCACAACGTGTTTCGTTTCGGTGTGCCTGACCGAGCACTCAAGCATTTTGATTTGGTCAAAGGGGACAACTTCTGGATCAAGAGGCTTGGGCATAACTGACACACACACACACACACACACACTCATTGTATCTCCCTGTGTGACAGGTTCTGAGGTGCAGGGGGTTACCTAAAGTCGTGAGAAGCCATGCTGTGGTCTACAAGCAAAACCACAACATGGACGTCTTCTCTAAGGTAAAGTTGTTTATCAGGATTTCAGTGGTTCCTATGAATCTTAGGGCCGGGTTCCCGGACAGAGGTTAAACTTGTCCTTGACTAAGATGCACTTTCAATGGAGCTGATCAAAGATGCACAAAGAAATGGAGGGATGAGAAACGTCCCCATCCACATTGAGCTTCAAGTTCCTCGGTGTCCACATTAGTAGTACGCGGGTCAGCTGTTTCTTCACCTGCACCCACCTGCAATTGCTAATAACCCATCCGCAACCGCCCAACTATAAAAGTGATCATTTGAGGCCCGCAACCGACCCTAACCCACTTATATAGAAAATGAGCTATACGCTACAGTCCGAGATGTCAGAACGATTTTTTGACAGGGGGTACAGGACTTTTTTTTGCCTGATTTAGATATGTTTCTGCTTATAATTTCCAACATTTTGGAAGGCTATTTGTTAGTCAACTTACATGCAACTTCTCTTCTTTCACTATACAGTGCCTTGACTTTTTCCACATTTTGTTAGGTTACAGCCTTATTCTAAAATGTGTTAAATCTTTTTTTTCTTCATAAATCTACACACAATACCCCATGATGAAGAAGAAAAAAGAAAATGTTGACATTTTTGCTAATTTATAAAAATAAAATAAATAAATAAATATCACATAAGTATTCAGATCCTTTACTCAGTACTTTGTTGAAGCATCTTTGGCAGCGATTACAGCCTCAAGTGTTCTTGGGTATGATGCTACAAGCTTGGCACATCTGTATTTGGGGAGTTTCTCCCATTCTTCTCTGCAAATCCTCTCAAGCTGTCAGGTTGGATGGGGAGTGTTGCTGCACAGCTATTTTCAGGTCTCTCCAGAGATGTTCGATCGGGTTCAAGTCTGGGCTCTAGATGGGCCACTCAAGGACATTCAGAGACTTTTCCCTGGCTGTGTGCTTAGGGTCATTGTCCTGTTGGAAGGTGAACCTTCACCCCAGTCTGAGGTCCTGAGTGCTCTGGAGCAGGTTTTTATCACGGCCCTCTACGGACAACTCATGGCTTGGTTTTTGCTCTGACATGCACTGTCAACTGTGGGACCTTATATAGACAGGTGTGTCTTTCCATATCATGTCCAATCAATTGAATTTACCACATGTGGTCTCCAATCAAGTTGTAGAAACATCTCAAGGATGATCAATGGAAACAAGATGCACCTGAGCTCAATTTCGAGTCTCATGGCAAAGTGTCTGAATACTTTTTTATTTATAATACATTTTCAAAAATGTCTAAAAACCTGTTTTCACTTTGTCATTATTGGGTATTGTGTGTAGATTGCTGAGGAATTTATTTTATTTAATCCATTTTAGAATAAGGCTGTAATGTAACAAAATGTGGAAAAAGTCAAGGGGCTGAATACATTCCGAAGGCGCTGTATGTTGACCTAGAAGACGAAATAAACTGCTCACCAGAATAATGTCATAAAGTTATTGAATGAACGCTTCAATCTAGTTGACATCATAAACTTTTCTCTGTCATCTCTGCTTCTTTTGCAGAGCAAAGGCGTTTAGGGACCGGGGAGAAAATTCAATAATTCAAAAAAAGTTGAAAGATTTTCTATGCAAAATTGAAAACTGGTGAAAACAACCCAACATATTTCTGATAAGATTTCAGTTCGGCTTCAATGCATATTTTATGTGGTTGAAATCAGTTGTGATGATGCTGATAAATATAGCACCTCACATTCTCTCAAGATGCTGAAATAAATAAATCATATTTTTCGACTAGGGTTGGGCTGTATCCAGATTTTCATACCGTGATACCATTTCTGTACCATACCAGGCTATATAGTATAAACAAATGTGCACACAAGGGGAGCTATTTAAACAACAACAAAAACTATACAAATATTTGTTTCTTCTTTTTTTAAACGGTATTGAAAATCATACCACCGGTATACGGTATAAACGGTATATCGCCCAAGCCTATTCTCCACTCCTTTTCCCAAGTCAAAATGTTGCCTACATTAAGTGTATCATTTTACTGCAAGAAATGCTTAATTCTAGAGGAGTTATTATTAAGGCTATGTGAGAGGTTATAGATCTACAGTCAGTGTCCAGATTTCAGTTTCCATTTAATCCATCTGAACGGTGAGCTACAGTTCCTTTGACGTGCCATAGGCCTATTTGAAGTCCCTGTCTTGTGACACTAGAATTTCTATAGCGCCTCACAATCATCACCAAATCTTTCCCAAACATTACTATCAGGAATCAAGGTGAGACCCAGATGCAGACTGTCGAAGTAACAATGTTTATTGTGGCAACAGGGGCAGGCAAAGACAGGTCAAGGCAGGCAGGGGTCGAAAACCCAGGGTAAGGCCAAGGTACTGGACGGCAGGCAGACTCGGGGTCAGGGACGGGCAGAGTTCAGTAATCCAGAGGTGGAGCAAAGGTACAGGGCGGCAGGCAGGCTCAGGGTCAGGGACAGGCAGGGTTCAGTAATCCAGAGGTGGAGCAAAGGTACAGGGCGGCAGGCAGGCTCAGGGGCAGGGACAGGCAGGGTTCAGTAATCCAGAGGTGGAGCAAAGGTACAGGGCGGCAGACAGGCTCAGGGTCAGGGACAGGCAGGGTTCAGTAATCCAGAGGTGGAGCAAAGGTACAGGGCGGCAGGCAGGCTCAGGGGCAGGCAGAGAGGTCAGGTGGGCGGGTACAGGGTCAGGACAGGCAAAGGTCAAAAACCAGGAGGACGAGAAAAGAGAGGCTGGGAAATGATAGGAGCTGACAGGAAAACGCTGGTTAGCTTGAATGAACAAGACGAACTGGCAACAAACAGACAGAGAACGCAGGTTTAAATACACAGGGGATAATAGGGAAGATGGGCGACGCCTGGAGGGGGGTGGAGACAAGCACAAGGACAGGTAAAACAGATCAGGGCGTGATAGTACCCCCCCCCCCCCCCGCGGCGATGAGGGCCGGGTCCAGGATGTCTCTAGCGGGAACCCAGCACCTCTCCTCCAGGCCATAACCCTCCCAGTCAACCAGGTACTGGAAACCCCTGCCCCGTGGTCGAACCCTCAGGAGGCGTCTCACCGTGTACGCTGGCTGGCCGCCAATGACACGGGGGGAGGGATGGGCCTAGAAACAGAAGACAAGGGGCAGTCACCGCTTGGTACGGCATCTGCAAGGCACCTGACCACAAGGCGCTACACAGGGTGGTGAGTACGGACCAGTACATCACTAGGACCGAGCTCCCTGCTATCCTGGACCTCTATACCAGGTGGTGTCAGAGGAAGGCCCAACATAGATTGTTCTCTCTGCTATCTCATGGTAAAGCGATTCCAGTGCACCAAGTCTGGAACACACAGGACCCTGAATGGCTTCTACCCCAAGACATAATACTGCTGACCCTCTCGACTCTATGCACACACATACTTACACTGACACCCCAATACCCCAACACACATACACACACACATACACACCAGTGGCGATCGGTGCCGTTTAAGATGAGGGAGGATACTTTTTTTATTTTTTATGAGCATGGCCTTATTTCTATTAGAGCATATTGAATGACTGTCATTCATATTCCATTCACCCAGCTCAATGTAACATTGATAGTTTTAGGCTACTACATGATACTCTAATTTCCCCTGTACCCATCATGAGGTGGCTACTGCCACTGATGATATCTGGAAATGTGCATGTACACCCTGGCCCATCTACTGTTGCTAGCCCCAATTCTGACTTGTGCTCTGATATCTGCTTCACTGATTTCTGCTCTCGTAAAAGCCTGGGTTTTCTGCACATTAACACTAGAAGCTTATTACCTAAAATGTATCAATTGAAAGTGTGGGTTCACAGCTCCAATCCAGATGTGTTGGTCATTACTGAGACGTGATTAAGAAATAGTATTTTGAACATTGATGTTAACCTTTCTGCTTATTCCCTTTTTCAGCAAGACAGATCTTCCAAATGTGGTGGAATGGCAATCTTTACCAAGGAACATCTTCATTGCTCGGTTGTCTCCACCAAATCTGTCCCCAAACAATTTGATTAGCTGGTTTTAAGCATTAAGATTTCAAATAGCTCTTTGTTGACTGTTGCTGGGTGTTATTGTCCTCCATCAGCACCGGCCTGTACCCTACCTGCTCTAAACTCTCTCCTGGCCCCTTACAAGTCTGAATTTGTCCTGCTTGGTGACCTAAACTGGGACATGCTTAAACCACCTGACCAAGTCTTTAAACAAGGGGACTCCCTAAATCTCTCTCAGATTATTAGCAATCCCACAAGGTATGACACCAAACACCCAGAAAAGGCTACTCTCCTTGATGTTATCCTCACAAATAACCCTGATAGGTATCAGTCTGGTGTTTTCTGTAATGACCTTAGTGATCACTGTTTTACAGCCTGTGTTCGTAATGGCTGCTCAGTGAAACGACCTGTCCTGATTTGTCATAGACGCTTGCTAAAAAACTTTAATGAACAAGGCTTCCTTCATGACCTGGTGTAACAGTACTCTTCTTGCGTTGTGTACAATCAATCATCGACACGAACTCCAACTTGTAACACCAGTCATGGAGCTTTATTCTGATAGGAACAGCACAAAATTACACGTCATGCAATGCACGGCTCACCATCCAGCACTGTACAAAATATACACCCCTCCCACCAGACACAGTAAGTTGCTAGCTAATATTAGCTGGAATTCTCTACAACAAAATGCACAACCAATATTCACCAAAAAACGCTGCATCTTATGTGTGATGTTCGAATAACATTTACAAACAAATTGATATAAATTGTACATTTAAATTATCACTTGGGAGTATAAAAAATCACTTTTGACGTACAGTGCTTTGCAACCAACAACTTACCGCTGGTTTGGTGTTTGTTCAACTGGGACGATTCTAACTGAAACATCCTCCCTCGTAAGCAAGCCCCGCAAACCAGCCAATAAGATGCCATGTTGAGTAGGTGAAGGCAAGACAAAACTAAAACCAAAAACCCATTGGCTTAACAATAAAGTGGCAAGGGGAATCACCAATATAACCCTGTTACACTGGCCTCTGTAAATTGGTGTTGAAGACGCTCGGTCCTTCTTTTTTTATATTTTCAGTGGTATTGTTAACAAACACGCCCCCATAAAGAACATTAGAATAAAAAACAGGTTCAGCCCCTGGTCCGACCGTGATCTGGCAGAGTTACTCCACCTCAAGAACAAGGCTCAGCACACAAATACTCAGGTTGACTGGCTCTCGTTCAGGCAAATGAGAAATAAGTGCACTCAGGCTATCCGGAAGGCCAGTTCTCTCTCTCTGTGGGTCTAACCCCAAGAAGTTCTGGAAAACAGTTAAAGACCTGGAGATTTAACCTTCCTCCTCAGCTGCTCATGTCCCTTAATGTTGATGATGTGGTTGTTACTGACAAGAAGCCCATGGCTGAGCTCTTTAATCACCACTTCATTAAGTCAGGATTCCTATTTGACTCAGCCATGCCTCATTGCCCACCCAACATTTCCTCATCTCCCATCCCTTCTAATGCGACTAATCCTGATGCATCTCCCTCTTTTTCCCCTGCCCCGCTACAAAGTTTCTCCCTGCAGGCAGTCACTTTGTCTGAGGTGCTAAAGGAGCTCCTAAAACTTGACTCCAAAAAAACATCTGGGTCAGATGGTTTAGAGCCTTCTTTAAGGTTGCTGCCCCTATCATTGCCAAGCCCATCTCTGATCTTTTTAACCTGTCTCTCCTCTCTGGGGAGGTTCCAACTGCTTGAAAGGCAGCCACGGTGCGTCCTTTATTCAAAGGGGGCAATCAAGCTGATCCTAACTGTTACAGGCCAATTTCTATTTTACCCTGTTTATCAAAAGTGTTGGAAAAACTTGTCAATAATCAACTGACTGGCTTTCTTGATGTCTATAGTATTATCTCTGGTATGCAATCTGGTTTCCTCTCAGGGTATGGATGCGTCAGTGCAACCTTAAAGGTCCTAAATGATGTTACCATTGCCCTTGATTCTAAGAAATCAAATCAATAAAAATGTTTTATTTATGAAGCCCTTAAACCCCAAACAGCAAACAATGCAGGTGTAGAAGCACAGTGGCTAAGAAAAACTAGCAATCTTGTGCTGCTATTTTTATTGACTTGGCCAAAGCTTTTGATACGGTAGACCATTCCATTCTTGTGGGCCGGCTAAGGAGTATTGGTGTCTCTGAGGGGTCTTTGGCCTGGTTTGCTAACTACCACTCTCAAAGAGTGCAGTGTATAAAGTCAGAACATCTGCTGTCTCAGCCACTGCCTGTCACCAAGGGATTACCTAAAGCCTCGATCCTAGGCCCCACACTCTTCTCAATTTACATCAGCAACATACAGTTGAAGTCGGAAGTTTACATACACCTTAGCCAAATACATTTGAACTCAATTTTTTACAATTCCTGACATTTAAGCCTAGTAAAAATCCCCTGTCTTAGGTCAGTTAGGATCACCACTTTTTTTTAACAATGTGAAATGTCAGAATAATAGTAGAGAGAATTATTTATTTCAGCTTTTATTTCTTTCATCACATTCCCAGTGGGTCAGAAGTTTACATACACTCAATTAGTATTTGGTAGCATTGCCTTTAAATTCTCAAACGTTTCCCACAATAAGTTGGGTGAATTTTGGCCCATTCCTCCTGACAGAGCTGGTGTAAATGAGTCAGGTTTGTAGGCCTTTTTGCTCACACACGCTTTTTCAGTTCTGCCCACAAATTTCCTATAGGCTTGAGGTCAGGGCTTTGTGATGGCCACTCCAATACCTTGACATTGTTGTCCTTAAGCCATTTTGCCACAACTTTGGAAGTATGCTTGGGGTCATTGTCCATTTGGAAGACCCATTTGCGACCAAACTTTAACTTCCTGACTAATGTCTTGAGATGTTGCTTCAATATATACACGTAATTTTCCTCCCTCATGATGCCATCTATTTTGTGAAGCGCACCAGTCCCTCCTGCAGCAAAGCACCCCCACAACATGATGCTGCCACCCCCATGCTTCACCGTTGGGATGGTGTTCTTCGGCTTGCAAGCCTCCCCCTTTTTCCTCCAAACATAACGATGGTCATTATGGCCAAACAGTTCTATTTTTGTTTCATCAGACCAGAGGACATTTCTCCAAAATGTACGATCTTTGTCCCTATGTGCAGTTGCAAACCGTAGTCTGGCTTTTTTTATGGCGGTTTTGGAGCAGTGGCTTCTTCCTTGCTGAGCGGCCTTTCAGGTTATGTCGATATAGGACTCGTTTTACTGTGGATAGAGATACTTTTGTACCTATTTCCTACAGCATCTTCACAAGGTCCTTAGCTGTTGTTCTGGGATTGATTTGTACTTTTCGCACCAAAGTATGTTCATCTCTAGGAGACAGAACGCGTCTCCTTCCTTAGTGGTATGACGGCTGTGTCGTCCCATAGTGTTTATACTTGTGTACTATTGTTTGTACAGATAAACGTGGTACCTTCAGGCATTTGGAAATTGCTCCCAAGGGTGAACCAGATTTGTGGGGGTCTACAAATATTTTTCTGAGTTCTTGACTGATTTCTTTTGATTTTCCCATAATGTCAAGCAAAGAGGCACTGTGTTTGAAAGTAGGGCTTGAAATACATCCACAGGTACACCTCCATATGACACAAATTATGTCAATTAGCCTAACAGAAGCTTCTAAAGCCATTTTCCAAGCTGTTTAAAGGCACAGTCAACTTAGTGTATGTAAACTTCTGACCCACTGGAATTGTGATACAGTGAATTATAAGTGAAATAATCTGTCTGTAAACAATTGTTGGAAAAATTACTTGTGTCATGCACAAAGTAGATGTCCTAACCGACTTGCCAAAACTATAGTTTGTTAACAAGAAATTTATGGAGTGGTTGAAAAGTGAGTTTTAATTACTCCAACCTAAGTGTATGTAAACTTCCGACTTCAACTGTAGCTCAGGCAGTAGGAAGCTCTCTCATCCATTTATATGCAGATGATACAGTCTTATACTCAACTGGCCCCTCCCCGGATTTTGTGTTAAACGCTCTACAACAAAGCTTTCTTAGTGTCCAACAAGCTTTCTCTGCCCTTAACCTTGTCCAAAACAAAGGTCATGTGGTTTGGTAAGAAGAATACCCCTCTCCCCACTGGTGTGATTACTACCTCTGAGGGTATAGAGCTTGAGGTAGTCACCTCATACGAGAACTTGGGAGTATGGCTAGACGGTACACTGTCTTTCTCTCAGCACATATCAAATTTGCAGGCTAAGATTACATCTAAACTTGGATTCCTCTATCGTAATCGCTCCTCTTCACCCCAGCTGCCAAACTAACCCTGATTCAGATGACCATCCTACCCATACTAGATTACGGAGATGTAATTTATAGATCGACAGTGAAGGGTGCTCTCGAGCGGCTAGATGTTATTTACCATTAGGCCATCAGATTTTCCACCAATGCTCCTGATAGGACAGACCACAGCACTCTATACTCCTCTGTAAACCCGTCACAAAACCCACTGGTTGATGCTTATTTATAAAACCCTCTAAGGCCTCACTCCCCCTTATCTGAGATATCTACTGCAACCCTCATCCTCCACATACATCACCTGTTCTGCCAGTCACATTCTGTTAAAGGTCCCCAAAGCACACACATCCCAGGGTCCCTCCTCTTTTCAGTTTGCTGCAGCTAGCGACTGGAACGAGCTGCAAAAAACACTCAAACTGGACAGTTTTATCTCAATCTCTTCATTCAAAGACTCAATCATCAACACTCTTACTGACAGTTGTGGATGCTTTGCGTGATGTATTGTTGTCTCTACCTTCTTGCCTTTGTGCTGTTGTCTGTGCCCAATCATGTTTGTACCATGTTTTGTGCTGCTGCCATGTTGTGTTTCTACCATGTTGTTGTTATGTTGTGTTGCTACCATGCTGTGTTGTCATGTGTTGGTGCCTTGCTATGTTGTTGTCTTAGGTCTCTCTTTATGTAGTGTTGTGGCGTCTCTCTTGTCTTGATGTGTGTTTTTTGTCCTATATTTTTATTTTTAATCCCAGCCCCCGTCCCCGCAGGAGGCCTTTTGCCTTCTGGTAGGCCGTCATTGTAAATAAGAATTTGTTCTCAACTGACTTGCCTAGTTAAATAAAGGTTAAATAAAAAAACCTAGCCTATGAATTAAACGTAGGTGCACAGGTCGAGATAATATTTTGTAATCAAGGTGACAGACAGTGACACATTCAATATTGCCTTGCACACTCTTCAAATCAAACTTTATTGGTCACATACACATGGTTAGCAAATGTTAATGCGAGTGTAGCGAAATGCTTGTGCTTCTAGTTCTGACTGTGCAGTAATATCTAACAAGTAATCTAACAATTTCACAACTACTACCTTATACACACAAATGTAAAGGAATGAATAAGAATATGTACATATAAATATATGGATGAGCGATGGCCTAACAGCATAGGCAAGATGCAGTAGATGGTATAGAGTACAGTATATACATTTGAGATGAGTAATGAAGGGTATGTAAACATTATATAGCGTGGCATTGTTTAAAGTGGCTAGTGATACATTTATTACATCACATTTTTTATTATTAAAGTGGCTAGAGATTTCAGTCAGTATGTTGGCAGCAGCCACTCAATGTTAGTGATGGCTGTTTAACAGTCTGATGGCCTTGAGATAGAAGCTGTTTTTCAGTCTCTCGGTTCCAGCTTTGATGCACCTGTACTGACCTCGCCTTCTGGATGATAGCGGGGTGAACAAGCAGTGGCTCGGGTGGTAGTTGTCCTTGATGATCTTTTTGGCCTTCCTGTGACATCGGGTGATGTAGGTGTCCTGGAGGGCAGGTAGTTTGACCCCGGTGATGCGTTGTGGGTGGAGCAGTTGCCGTACCAGGCGGTGATACAGCCCGACAGGATGCTCTCGATTGTGCATCTGTAAACGTTTGTGAGTGTTTTTTTGGTGACAAGCCAAATTTCTTCAGCCTCCTGAGGTTGAAGAGGCGCTGTTGTGCCTTCTTCACCACGCTGTCTGTGTGTGGACCATTTCAGTTTGTCCGTGATGTGTACGTCGAGGAACTTAAAACGTTACACCTTCTCCTTTGTTTTGTTGATGTTGAGTGTGAGGTTATTTTCCTGACACCACACTCCGAGGGCCCTCACCTCCTCCCTGTAGGCCGTCTCGTCATTGTTGGTAATCAGGCCTACCACTGTAGTGTCGTCTACAAACTTGATGATTGAGTTGGAGGCGTGCATGGCCACGCAGTCATGGGTGAACAGGGAGTACAGGAGAGGGCTGAGAACGCACCCTTGTGGGGCCCCAGTGTTGAGGATCAACGGGGTGGAGATGTGTAATCATTAGGGTGTAATCATTAGTCCAAAAGTTGAAAATTAGTTTCTGTTGGACAAATTTGTGTATGTTTATCCTCATTTTAATAACGTCACTTTTTAAATGTTTCACTATTTAGATTTTTATGAAATTCACTGAGGAGGATTGTCCTCCCCTTCCTACTCTGAGGAGCCTCCACTGACACACACACACACACACACACACACACACACACACTGACTTTCACACTCACCACATAAAAACTGAGGTGTTGCTTCCCTCTGCAGGCCAACTGAGGCACAGCAACAGTTTAAAGGTTTAAAGGTCCACAGCAGCAGGCGCCCCCTAGTGGAGCCTCCTCAGCGAGCTCTGTGGTGTGGCCTAGAGACCCCAATGGAACCTGCAGGACCTTTTCGGCAAGCTCCGTGAGGGGGCCTAGAGAGAAGCAGCAGGAAGAGAGGTGTCATCAGAGGCTCCACCAGCAGGCCTTCCTGTCTGAGGAGCTGGACTTTGAGCAGTTAGTCTCTGTTGTCCTCAAGTAAATAGCCTCAGATAATGTGATGTACTGATCAGATATAGGTCACATGATATAGCCCAGATGATACAGCTCAGATACAGCTCAGATGATAGAGCTCAGATGAAAGAGCTCAGACGATAGAGCTCAGATAGAGCTCAGATGATAGAGCTCAGATAGAGCTCAGATAGAGCTCAGATGATACAGCTCAGATAGAGCTCAGATGATAGAGCTCAGACAATAGAGCTCAGATATAGCTCAGATATAGCTCAGATAGAGCTCAGATAGAGCTCAGATGATACAGCTCTGATGACACAGCTTAGATATAGCTCAGATGATATAGCAAAGATGATATAGCTCAGATGATATAGCTCAGATGATACAGCTCAGATAGTAGAGGTCAGATGCTAATCCAATAACTACGCTGCTATTAAACAGCAATAGATTCACTAAGTATCACGTACCAATGGATATTGAGCTACTGTAAACAGCAGATGTTTGAATCAGTACACAGTTTAATAAACATCAACTGTTCTACCATTTTCATCACCCTAGGCTACACTTAGATTTCAATAGAAGAATAGAATCTTCCAGATTCTGGATTTCAGAAGTAGTACTATTTCACAGTATGTTATTAATTTGATTTATCCCTAAATGTCTATGTTGTGTCTGTCCCCAGGCTACCTCCTCCACCTTCTCAGAACCCCAGGCTACCTCCTCCACCTCCTCAGAACCCCAGGCTACCTCCTCCACCTCCTCAGAACCCCAGGCTACCTCCTCCACCTCCTCAGAACCCCAGGCTACCTCCTCCACCTCCTCAGAACCCCAGGCTACCTCCTCCACCTCCTCAGAACCCCAGGCTACCTCCTCCACCTCCTCAGAACCCCAGGCTACCTCCTCCACCTCCTCAGAACCCCAGGCTCAGAGCTCCATCTGTCAGGCTGCCGCTCTAAGCGAGCCCCCTACCTCATTGTCGGGGCCGTCGGGCCTTGTGTCTGTACTGGTGTCCAGCCTGCGTCAACGCCACGCCGTTACAGCCCACGTGTGCTCGCTGGATGGCGCCGACTTTGTGGTCAGTAACCGCATGGCGGTGGATAGGCAGAGTCAATCGGAGCTGGCCAGGATGGCAAACAGCAAACGCTTGCTGGAGAGAGTAACCAGGGCCTTCTTGATAGTGTGCGTCTCGTAGTAGAGAAGGACCGCACCAAACTAGGTGAGGGAGGGCACACATTCACTTTTGAACAGAACCAGTTGGCTGGAATACTTCCTCTGGGTTCAATTCCTGATTTTCTAGATTTCTAAAGTATACTCACTTTTGTTTGATTGTGACAGTGGGCACTTGACTTGGCTCGCCCGATGGTGCGTCTCACAAGAATGTTAAAGGAAGTTTGATAAAACAATACATGTAGGAGTAGAAAGATCAGATAGGGTTCAACATGGCCTTTCTACTATCAGTTTGTGATATACCGTTATTGTCTCTGTTTTGAAAATGTTCCTCACTCCCTTCATTCACAAGGCGAAGCCTCTCAGCCCTTGCAGCCCACCCACTACTACAACAGCACACTGGCCAGCCTGGTGCATGACGGTGTCCGCCTGCTGGCCGTGCTGCCCCAGGTGGAGCAGTGGAAGGGGAAAGGGGGATACCTAGTCAGATGGCGAGGCCATCAGTGTTTCCCTGGAGGTTAAAGGTCACAGGCAGCAGATGCTGCTCCTCTACCAGACACTGCCCTGCGTCAGCTGTCAACACCTTCAACAAATCAAATAAAATCAAATGTTATTTGTCACGTGCGCCGAATACAACATGAGCCATAGCTTCAGATCGGTGGGCCACCTGGTCAGCAGGTAGGGGTAGTTAAATTAAATGGGCATCTCTGTAAGCTTTCATTTATAATACATTTGATAACAAAAAAAGTAAAGAAAAGTCACATTGAGATTGACCTCTCTTTTTCAAGTAAGCCCTGGCCAAGAAAAGCAGAATACCACAATACAAACATATCTCTGGTACATCAGTGCATTGACATGTTAAAGCAGCAGTGGATTCCAGTCCATTTCAATTACATTTCAATTCCAATTTGTTGAAGTGGAAAGACCATGCAACTAACACATTTACATTTTAGTCATTTAGCAGACGCTCTTATCCAGAGCGACTTACAGTAGTGAATGCATACATTTCATACATTTTTTTCTCCATACTGGTCCCTCGTGGGAATCGAACCCACAACCCTGGTGTTGCAAACACCATGCTCTACCAACTGAGCCACACGGGACACGATAGTCATTCAGCCATTAAAGTGCCCTAGAATTGATGATAGCAATAATATGAGGAATATTGATGTTACCATCAGGAAATCGAACAGAATTGAGCTAAAATAATACGATACTTAGTATTTCTAACAATAGAACTAGAATCCATTCATCCATCCAGATTCTATGGTATAAACAATGGTAATACGATACTTAGTATTTCTAACAATAGAACTAGAATCCATTCATCCATCCATATTCTATGGTATAAACAATGGTAATACGATACTTAGTATTTCTAACAATAGAACTAGAATCAATTCATCCATCCAGATTCTATGGTATAAACAATGCCCCTCCCCTCGACTTGTAGCTCCGTCGAGGAACACTGCCCCTCCCCTCGACTTGTAGCTCCGTCGAGGAACACTGCCCCTCCCCTCGACTTGTAGCTCTGTCGAGGCTCTCCAGAAGGGGGTGTATGTGAGCTGCCCCAGAGTTGAGGAGATCTACCACTGTCTACGCTACTCCTGTTACACCACCACCACAGCCAGGAAGTGCAGCCTTTAGCCAGCCATCACTACCTAGTTCCCCATTGGCACTAATCTAAGGTCTTGCCCAGTTTTGCCCTTTTTCCTCCCTAATGGTTACTGGTTAGCATTTGGGGAGAGTGAGATGATCCAACAACTGACCCCGAAAGACAATTTCCCTCAAACAGGACCTTTAACGGCATCACGGCCTGGAATTGTGGCACCAAATGGAATAAAACAGACAAACAAGGAGGGATTATCTGGACTTGTCCAATAAGAAAGGGACTGAAACAGGGAGGGATTATCTGGATTTGTCCAATAAGAAAGGGACTGAAACAGGGAGGGATTATCTGGATTTGTCCAATAAGAAAGGGACTAAAACAGGGAGGGATTATCTGGATTTGTCCAATAAGAAAGGGACTGAAACAGGGAGGGATTATCTGGACTTGTCCAATAAGAAACAGTCATTTTCATGCCCTATTGCAAAATGTTTTCAGTTGTGTTCCCTAATGAACAAGGCCCAGCCTTACTGTAAATATTTATTGCACGTTGAAATAAGACTTGACGGACACCAAGGTGAATGTACAGTATGGTGGATGTACATTGGTAGCACAATGCATCACTGCATTTGTTTTGTTAAACAAATGATTGAAGCTATTACCATTTCTGTTCAAATAACAGTTGTATTTTTGTTCATATTTTGTAAAGAGATCAAATATATACAGTTTCGATTGCAGGAATAAAAATGCACTATTTCTCTATAACTAAATTGCTTTATTCCAAAACAAAGTGTTTGACATGATTCAGTCAAAACACATTGACAGATATAAGTACACAAAATGAAGTTCATACACCTAGATTTCTTAGTGTTAGATTCATGTTTTCTTTGTCCAACATTTATAGTTGATTGTAGCAGATAACATGCAACCTTATGTCTTCGCACAGCCGCCGTCTCTCCCACACTCTGGGGGTGGAATTCCATGAGTCTGGCAAGCGAGATTAGTAGTCTGTCTGAACCACAAGAAGTCCCTCTTTCCTTACATACAGAAGAGACTGACTCTAGGACACGTCATTGGTCTACTGCTGTTATCCGCACTTACACTGGTTGCATTCCAGTCTTTATGACAATTGCATATAAGTACACAACCACATTACATAAGATGACTTTGGGAATGAGCATGCACTATGGATTGATTTAGCCCAGAACTCTGTTAAGGTCTGAATATAACAGTGCTGTGTTTGAGAAACGGATTGTACTTCGACTTGTTGATGGTATCAAAGCTCTATCCACATGACTCCTTTCTCAAAACCAAATCAGCATTACCGATAAATAATTTCCTTGTTTTGCCCTAGAATAAAAAAATAAACACATTCTTGGACCTTTGTTTTGCCTTTAAAATCTATTTCTGCCTGTTCTAGAGCAGTGCCTGTTCTAGAGCAGTGCCTGTTCTAGAGCAGTGCCTGTTCTAGAGCAGTGCCTGTTCTAGAGCAGTGCCTGTTCTAGAGCAGTGCCTGTTCCCTTCAGTTTGAGGTGCACCTATACTATGATTCACTTCTTTTGGGGGGGGGGGGGGGCTGTGTGAAGAGGTAGGGTTTTCCAGACTATGGACAGGGACTCTGATTTCCTAGCTTCTGTGGGAAGCTGGTTCCAGCATCGGGGTGCCTGGGACAGAGAAGAGCTTTGACTGGGCTGTAAACTACAAGCAACGAGTTATGTGCCTTCACATGTTAACTCATGGGGAATGCCAATAGGCTAATGGCAAACAAATTGTGTAAAAGTACAGCTATCATGCTCAAACAAATAATGGTGTTCCAAAACTATATTTAAAGATTGATCATGAATAATATTGTGTTGCATTTAAAGGGCATTTCTTTAGCAGAGGTCAGCATGTTGGAGAAGTAGGGGCTCAGGATGATAGACTAGTTTCCCACTACTAATTACCAGTTGGGATGACCGTTCAAGTGGATTTTTCCCAGTCGTATGCTGCCATTTACTAGAGGTTATGAAACACAGCATCAGGCTTAGCCTTACATGTGCTAAGGTCAAGATTCATTACGATCACGCTTTGTTGACAACAACGCACCTTTTAAAAGCAATGTGCAGTAGACCTGTCGCTGCATGTCGGCTCAAATCGGAAATTACCTTAAAAATGGCGATCGTATTGAATCTTAGGCAGAAACACAGACAATGGTACTCTGTTACTGTGTCTTGAAAAAACATGACAAAGACTCATATCAGAGTTTTATTCTGACATGTTTTTTTCCCCACATATTGCTTTGGTTGAAAGACATTACGACCGATACAGAACAAATATGATACGTACAAATTAAGAGTAACTGGCCTTTTCAAGCACTTGTGCTCTTCTGAGCAAATATCTAGCTCTGATTGGTCGTTTTACATTACAGTAAAACAGAAAGGAAGCAGCATTCCATTTAGTTGAGTTGCCCTTGAATGTCTAGGTTCTAAACAGGTGCTTAACAAGACGAGGGAGCGAAAGCACGGACCCAAATTCACAGTATAAATACATCATGAGTAACATCTCTGTACAAGCAGTGTCATCCACCATATAGAAACTAGTTATGTAACATGTTCTTGTGAACCACACGGTTGCAATTCAATTCAAGAGATTCCTTTCCACATATATATAGCATACTTGTAGGATAATTTATCAAATAAAAATCATGAGATGTATAGTCAATATCATGTTTGTTTGTAAAATTGTACCACTTTTGCCCAAAATGTAACAGAATCAGGCTGTAAATGCATATTGCTAGGAACTGTGCTGCCTCAAATACAGTACAATTCTATTGTACAAAAGAAATGTCTTAATCAAAACAATTATAATTTTCCTCTGCACTTCGCTCATGAAATTTCATGGTCATTTCAGCACACATGAGCAAGTATTTCAGTTAATTATGAATCTTTCGGTAAAATTAGAAATAAGGTGCCACCTTTACAAGGTCTGAGACAAGACAGAGTTGAAATCCATGACTGTGTTTAAGTTTAGGATTATCAAGAACTAAGGCTGCTTTTACCCAGGCAGCCCAATTCTGATCTATTTGGCAATAATTGGTATTTTGACAAACAGATCAGCTCTTTCACCAATAGTTGGGCAAAAGATCAGAATTGGGCTGCCTGTGTAAATTCGGCCAAGAGTGATTTAATCAGGAACCAGCTAATGCAGACCTCACACCCGACTCTGGAATATCCAGTGGCATTCCAACGGCGTAGATAAAGGTTACTCGAGAGAATCTTCACTCGGACCTATGGGTACATTCACACTGCTAAAAATCTATGCAAGGAAGTAATTTCATTGGTCCTAGCCGGCATAATCATTGATTAGAACCAATGAAATGGCTTCCTTTCTGGATGAGTCCCCCCCCCCCCTCAAGCTGTGTGAATGGAGCCTTAGTTTGGAATCCCTGGCTCGGATTCTACTAATGAGTATTTCAATAGGAAAGCTTCATGTATCTATACAGTAGAGTATATGTACATACCTTCAGACCAGTGGAGGCTGCTGAGGGGAAAACGGCTCGTAATAAATGGCCGGAACGGAACAAATGGAACGGTATCAAACGCCTGGAAACCATGTGTTTGATACTATTCTACACAGATTCCACTCCAGTCATTACCACAAGCCCTTCAGACATACATAAATATACTCAGCTGTGCACACATATACATGTATAAGGGATGACTAGGTCAGCCATTTTTGTGCTTTTTCACTGATGTTTTTTTCCCACGATTTACCAATTAGTTCTCAAAAAGACTAAACAATTATATAAAAAAGGGACAAGTATTTACAAGCGCGGTTTACCATCTGAACATACATACATCTTGTAAAAATAGCCTTTGTGAAGCTGACGTTGAGTGGTCAAGTCACATCGGCTTATTAGCTGGTGCATTGTGGGACCATTTCCAACCCAATAAGGTTCACCAGAGCAGAAACACCATCTTCTCCCATTCACAAGCTTGAGGGCTGGGCCTGCTGTGGGCTCACAGTGAGCGAGGAGTGGGCAGGCTGGAGCTCGCAGTCTTTGACGGCGCTCTCATCGTCTCGCATGTACATGAGGAACAGAGTCACGGTGGCGAAGGTGGTGGCGTTGACGGGGAACGCCCGGAGCAGCGTGGAGGTGAGGCCGTGTGTGAACACCCGCCAGCCCTCCCGCTTCAGGCTCTGACGCACACAGTCCGCGATGCCATTGTACTTGTTGTGGCCGCCCACGCCGTCCGCCTGGAGCCGGGACTTTATGACGTCCACAGGGTAGGTGGAGATCCACGAGGCGA
This sequence comes from Salmo trutta, assembly GCF_901001165.1. Lineage (NCBI taxonomy): Eukaryota > Metazoa > Chordata > Actinopteri > Salmoniformes > Salmonidae > Salmo > Salmo trutta. Next base: position 35,459,220 of record NC_042989.1, read on the forward strand.
TGCCCGACATGCCGCCGGCAAACAGCAACTTGAGGATCATGTAGGGGTCATCGGGTTCGCAGCCCAGAGAGCGCGTCAGTACGTCATAGGTCAGGAAGTAGATCCCGAAACCTGGTGTCTCGCGGACTAGCGTGGTCACCATACCCCGGTTGATACCGCGGAAGCCCTCCTTCCGGTAGATGCGCACCAGGCAGTCCAGCGAGTTCTTGTACAGCTTCTGCTTGGACTTCCTCTCGCCCAACCCCTGCAGCTGCATGCGCGTCTTGGCCAGCTCCATGGGGCAGCAAATGACGCTCTGCAACGCGCCCGCCGACGCCCCGGCCAGGAACTGGTTCAGCGGCGTGTCGTGGCCCAGCCTGCGCATGGCATCGCCCTGGACACCGAACACGATGGCATTGATGAAGGTCAGGCCCATCATGGGGGAGCCGATGCCTTTGTACAGACCCGTCATCTGTGGACACACGGCAGAGCGAGAGACAGAAAGAGCGAGAGACAGAAAGAGCGAGAGACAGAAAGAGCGAGAGACAGAAAGAGCGAGAGACAGAAAGAGCGAGAGACAGAAAGAGCGAGAGACAGAAAGAGCGAGAGACAGAAAGAGCGAGAGACAGAAAGAGCGAGAGACAGAAAGAGCGAGAGACAGAAAGAGCGAGAGACAGAAAGAGCATAATATGGTAATTTAAGTTGAATGAAGCTGAAGAACTTGGCACAAACACACATTAGTAGTAGTTTGCCACAGCCAAATCACACTTTCACCACAATAAATGTTGTTTAAGGACATACACTTTATAAGGCAATACTACAAGGCTAAAATACTAAGCTGCTATTCCACTATAATACTGACAGCCTTAACCTAATACTTAACCGGCTCAAGTGACAAGGTGGTTCTCTTAATTTAGCCATGCAGCAGGCTTAACACCCCGATTGACCTTGGCTACTGATATGTCTTTCCCAACCTCCTCCCCCCCCAGACTGGCCAATAGGCTCCCTGCTAGACTGACCTCTGTGTTGAAGCCATAGAGCTAGATAGAGAACTCATCTTTACATACAGTATGTGCCATTATAGCGTCTGTGACAGCATTGGCAGCGCCATTGAGGTTACAACCCATATGAATTCCCACCCAGTTGACAACTTTAAAATGGTGGAAGCCCTCAATGGCGCTGCCCATGCTAAAACAGCCTTTTGGCCACTATCATTCTCTATGATTGAAGCACAAGACTAACAAGAGACCCTTCTGAGTAGAGCCCTGTTCTAACCAATGGTACAACAGTAGTTGGCACTGCACAGAACACATGGTAATGCCTCATGGCACTGCAGTGCCAACCACCTCCAAAAACAAATCAATTTGAATGAAAGGATTTCACCACTGGTGACTACCCACACACCAGGGTTCCCGTTAGCCGGTAATTGGCGGCTTTTGACCAAAATAAATTATATGAACAGACGATTTTAAAAGAAATAATTATTTTTTTTTTATTATTATTTTTTTTTTAAATCGTCTGTTCATAAAAAAAAAAAAAAATACAATAAAAAAAATACAATCCCACTGCGAAAATAACGCTCTTAATTAATTGATGGAAATATCAGTCAATGTCAACACATATGACCGTCATGCTTATAGGTCTATAGGTGTATTTTCAACAACATACCTAGACTATTTTGAGTGGAATATCACTTGTCAGACAGAGCTAGAAATGCTGCAGCTTCTCAGCTTGTTGCTGATGGAGTGAAACATGCTTTTATAAGGCCAACAATTCTAAACGCAATCGCATGTCAACAGTTTATGACTTGATTCCGTAACGGTAGTGGTCGTACTCACCGACTCTTGCCGTACGATAGACTGGAAGCAGTGATACGTGCCGCGGTACAGAGGTCTGTCCACACTCTGAACTTGGAGTCGTACCTGAAAATGTAAGCCTCAATGTTAGCGAAAAAGCACAGAAGGCAATACCGCCACATTTAATAATAATAAATACATCACACATAAAAGGCATAGGAAAAGAGAATATACACAACAACAAAAAGGTTATTATTGTGTAATGTACTACAATATAAGAGTTGATTTGGGTGACAAAAGAGTAAAATGTTTTTTTTTTAAAGTATTTTGTGCTACTAATTTAAAGTCTGGAAGACCTTTTTTTTTTTTTTTTTCTTCACAAAACAAAAGAGACCTAGACCGTACTTACTAGCTAGGTCACATCCGTGCAGAGGTTGTATATCCCTCATCTAAAAACACAGTGACACTTATGCTGTTAAAGACAGCCCTCCCTGTTCAGGGATAAAACAGTGTCCCTCCCTCCACATTTCTGTACTCAAAATATATATTTTAAAAAAATAAAAAAAAAATTTGACTCAAATTGTCAAAATATGAAGTACAAATATCCTGATACATGTGTTATAACTTGTACACGTAGAGATTACGAGCCAACAGCAAAAATATTTCAAGATTCAGTGTCTGCAAATTACAGCTCTTAGAAGACTAATCGTATGAGAAGATAAACATTTCAGTATAAACCTCGTAAATTGTATCATTAAAACAATTAAACCTGATTATTAGGCTCAAAATAGCCTCATGCAAACTTTATTGCCATGATTGGTATGACTTTACTAGAAATGTACTATCAAAAATACCTTGCACACTGCCTTAGAAAAGATATGTTTTACCGGCAGGTTGGAAGTAGAATCTTGTATACAGGGGGATCCATAGCATTCAAAAATGCAAACCCCTAAAATGTGAAACGGAAAAACAAACACAGAAGAACACCTGCAGATACACTGAGTGTACAAAACAACCTGACCAGGTGAATGCTATGATCCCTTGTTAAAAGGGGAGGAGACAGGTTAATGAATCATTTTTAAGCCTTGAGATAATAGAGACGTGGATTGTGTATGTGTGACATTCAGAGAGTGAATGTGCAAGACAAAATATTTAAGTGCCTTTGAACAGGGAATGGTAGTAGGTGCCAGGCACACCAGTTTGTGTCAAGAACTGCAACGTTGCTGGGGTTTTCCAAGCTCAACAGTTCTTTCAGTCGACATCTCACTATGGGACACGGCCCCTTTTTCGGGTCATTATTTGAAGCCTTATTCAAATCACTCCTAACAGGCCAATCAGAGCTGTGTGTGTGTGTACGCCCCGAGTGTCTTAACACACTGCACTGGTTTCCTCTTTCTTAGTCCATCTGGTTACTAGCCCGTTAAGCAGCTTTATTCAGTAAACTAGCTCTCAACTTAACAGTTCATTTCGGTGTGGGTTACTACCAACACATAGCATTGAGTGGCTTGTTTTCTATTTTTCAGGAATGCCGCTAACTTCAGCTTCACTTTACTGAGTGAAATTACCTCAGTTAGCAGCACTTTTTGTTGTCGGCTAGATACTGTACACCTGTTGCCTGGCATACACACAATTGGCGTCGTTAGCTAGCTGCACTGCTTTAGCATCCTGCTAATAGCAGGTTCCAACAAATTTTAGCTACTTCTACCCGGGGTCTCTAGCTCTGTCTGTTCCCACTTTCGGAGTTAGCTAGCTGAACTTTTGAGTATCTTGGCTAGTTAGTGGGCTAACAGCACCACTGATGTTTTAGCTAGCAATCTCTGGGCTAAAGCCCCATTCGGTTTGTTTGGCTAGCATGAGCGTTTGTGTTTCTTCAGTGTGTTACCCCAACATTGATGCACCATCCTTTTTTTTTATTCCCCTGTGAAAGATAAACCAGCCGTTCGTTCTACCTCAAGTTACTTGGTTTACAGACCGAGTCGGCACTTTGTATCCCACGCGACGGCTCGGCTAGCTGGCTATCAACACTCAGGTAAAGAAAGCCAGCTAATTCACTACATTGAAAGTATAAAGATGGCATTTATTTCTCACCACCCTGGTAAATAAAGCTGTCTGTTTCTGTTTACCTGGCTCAAGCTCACATTACCCAGTGTCTCTCCCAACTTCCCATTGTAGTAGCAGCGTGTGGAGTGGCTAGCTAGCCCCCCGGTAATTCCATTTGCTTTTGTCCGTCCTGTCGAAACGCAATGTCAACAGGCTTACCGGCAAAGTCGTCAGGGAAGGGAGCGAAAAAGCAGAAAAAGCCTAGCAACGCTCACCCTGGCAACTGCAGGCATTACATGTCCGGGACATATTCCCATACGCTCTGTACTACCTGCCTCGGCGTTGAATACGCTATGGAGGCTCCCATCGACCCCGCTGGTTGTGTGCATTTCGCTCAGCTGGAATCCAGTGTCCTTAGACGTAGAGTGAAGTACATGGAAAGTATTGCCCAGGCCTCATACCTGCGTGAGGACAACTCCGTTGACAACAAAGTCCCAGAGGAGGGAGAAGCTACTAAGGCATCCCCTCAGTCTGCGCTTCAGGCTGATTCAGAGATTCCACACTTTTACCAGGGGGAGGACCTTAATGCCGACAAATCTGGATGTGAGGACGACGGCATGTCTCTTGCCGCATTAGGCAGCACCCTTTGACCAGCTGATGGATTACACCACTGAAGAATTTTCTCCTCTGCTCAGTTTGTGCTACCCAGCCAGACTGAAGAGGTAGGGCAGGAGTCAATAACTGACCTCCTTTCTTCGAGGCAATCAGATGCGCTGCCCTACCTGAACGGACAGATCGATCCCACCAGGCTGTTTGGACCAGCCATAATCGGAGATACAGGCCAGGTTAAATTCTAAGAAAAGGAGACTGAAGTGCTGGGCTCCCTGTTACCACAGAAACAAGCCCTGAATCCCCAGATTCACCCAGGTCTTCACTAGGAGTCCTCCCTCCCAGAACTGGAGGATCCCCAAGAAGCCTCAGCCTTCTCCAGCAGCTCCGACCCTGGGACAGACAGTCAGCCTACCAGCAACGCGGTGCCTCAGGGCATCACTCCAAGCAATTAGCAGTGGAGACCCCCTTGGCGCCATCCGGAGGGAAGGGGAAGAATCGGCACACCTAGCGCAAGGCGCTGGGGCTCGATGAGCTGGCAGAACTCCTCCGACCTCGACGACCATAGTCTCCTCTGGAGTCCTGCTGCAAGTCACACAAGCTTGTTTACACACGGCATAGGTGTAGCACAGGAGCCAGCCAGCCAGCCAGCCCCCCCCCTCCAAACAACGCCTCTCCCATTGGAGGCTATCGCCAAGGCGTACAGTTGTTGGGGATTGCAGTCTCCCCTGGGTGTCAGAACATTCCACTAGAGGAATTGCCACAATTGTCACATAATGGGCACTGTTCAGAGGCATCTCCATCTTTGTGCGGTGGCTAGTTGGGCTTCCCCTTGGTGAGGTTCTATCGCCTGGACGTTAACTGCGCCCTCCCTGCGCAGTCCTTGGCAGTGGAGCAAAGTAGGATGGATCAGGCACATTACCATGTACCACAACAGGATTCTCAGGAAACAGGAAATGGGCTATTAGCAATCGGGGCATTTTGCAAGTGTTCCATAGTGAGATGTCGAACCGAGTTGACTTGTGTAAGACGTAGTTCTTAGAATGAGGAAACAAGAGCAGTGTAGGGTGTTATATAGACACATGGGGCATACACCCACAAAGCTCTGATGGAATAAGGCTTCAACCAATGACCCGCAAAGAAGGCGTGTCCCATAGTGAGAGGTCTCCCTCAAAGAACCGGGGTTACATAACGTAATCCAAAGTTTCCTGTGTGTATTAAGAATGGTCCACCATCCAAAGGACATCCTGACAACTGTGGGAAACATTGGACTCAACATGGGTCAGAATCCCTGTAGAACTTGACACCTTGTAGAGTCCATGACCCAATGAAGTGTATAACTCAACTGTTTATTTACAGAGCTTTCCAATGACCTATGCCGTCACAGCCTCAACATATCATGTGGCTTAGGCGTTAGTGAAAACTATATTTGGGTTATGCATATGATGAGTGTAGGGGTCAGCTGAGCTTGAGGCAATACACTCACTCATACAAAAACAAAAAGGGAATAGCTTGAAATGTCATCTATAACAGACAGAAACCTGGCATGCTTCTGGATCAGTTAATTGTTCGTTGTGTGCACATTGTGGGTCTGATACGGTTGCTCAGCAAGCTTCAACGTGCACTGCCAACATGCCATGCATAGACAACAGCTCTTTAGCTCTGGTCCATGAGCTAACTAGGAGGAGATGTCTGTTCCGTTCCAAGAACAGATTGGGTTGCAGTAAGACACCGGGTAAAGAATGTTTTGTGCTCTACTTTTTAAACAGCAGTGTGTAGATATGACTCTAGGTCAGAAAACCAGCCAAAAACCCACGTGTGTGTGTGTGGGGTCTGGAAAAAAGTGCAGTTTGCTATATGCAAGTAATAGCCGAGAAATGCGGTTCCTGAAACGTTTTGATTGGGAGAGAGCATGAATATTTCATACTTTATCAAACACTTTGGGTCATCTCTTCTATATTCAAACATGCCCTTTCGAGGAGCCTCGATAAACACCACGGTAGCTAAATAGGAATTACATTTCAGTGTGATTTCTAAGAAAAAGATAACACATGCCAGGCAATTGCCAACCAGATAAAACATAAACCCACCTTTACAGTGTCAAAAGGATGCCCGACCAAGACACCGGCAGCACCTGGAAATGACAAAGATGAACAATTAAAATCAGCACTTTGCTTGTTGGAGGAGGTTGATATGTAACGTGGTCTAAAGCTATGTGAAACAATTACAAAACCTGACAACTTGGAGAAAGAGTGGTAACTAAGTACAAGTATAGGTACAGTAAACAGCATGGAGACACTGTTTAATACTCAGTCTTTGAGCCTAGACCTGATGCAAGTTACAGCACTTTCAGTGGTGGTGGGTGCATGTTTGAATATCAAGTGCATTACACAAGAACAAACAGTCTTCTCTGGACTGCCCATCAGCTGTTCACTGTACTGTACACGTGTCCTTAACATTGCTTAGCGATACTGTGTGACACCACCTGTACATCACAGGATAAAACCCTACCTAGGGCTGTTTCAGGTTAGGGGCACTTGTATGTGTTCTGGCTTGGTGTTTGAGTGAAGCAGTGGTGAATTCATGTGATTTTCAAGAAACCAGTTTTATAACATGAGTTACAAAACCCATGATGCATCTGAAAAAAAATCAATGGTCATTCTGTGTGTGTTGTGTACAAACATAAGCATGTCACTGCACCTGCACAATTTCATACACAACCAATACAATTTTAGATTTTTAAGGACTAAGATGTTTAGTTTTTGGCAAAGTGTCAATTTTTTTTATGTGTTTGCCTGAATTATTTTACATTTTCACCCCAAATTTACATTACTGAAATTCACCCAGACTCAATTCGCAGGTCATTTAACTTCAGAAAAACCTAACTTATTTGAATAAAACAAAATATGTTGCTGTAGTTTGTCCAGAAATAATAATAATAATAAAATGGTTTACTAGTTGAAGTGTTACTATAATATTTATGTACAGTGTCTGGACATGGGTCTCACTTTGGTAACACTAAGTTCCTGTAAAAACTCCATTTTTTAAATAACATTTTATGATGATTTTAAATAACATTTTATGATTTTATGATTACATGATGCATCATCTAGGAGTAGTCGTCTTTAGATAAGCACAAGTTAATTTATTTTCTTATATGCCTTCAGGAGGTTCTTATTCTCAAACTTTGCCTTTACCCCACTTGGCCTTCTCAACAAAACAGCTCAAATGCTCAAATTGGGGTTCTGAGGAGTATTTCTGTCTGTAATAAAGCTCATTCTGATTGGCTGGGTCAGGCACTCTAGTGAGTTGGCCTGGCTGCCAATTGGAGGGCATAGGCCCACCCATCGCTGCCCAGTCATGTGAAATCCATAGATTAGGACCTAGGGAATTTATTTCAATTGACTGATTTCCTTAAATTAACTTTAACTCAGTAAAATCTTTGAAAATGTTGCATTTATATTTTTGTTCAGTAGAAATATATTTTCCCAGTGTTGTGTATCTCAGGCCTTTTCATTATGGGAGCAATGTTTAAAAAATAAATAAAATAAATACTTTGGACTGTTGCATTAATGAGAATTGTGGAAATTGTAGTTGAATAAAATCTAATCAAAATGCATTAAATTGATCAGTACAGATCCCAAAGTCAGTGATTCAATAGGACATGAAAAATTACACTTGAGAATTTTGTCAAATGTCAGTTTCGTAGGAATGACCCACTGCAGAAAGATGACCCTAAAGAACATTTGTCTGACCCCCACTTTCAAGACATTAGTAGTAGCCGAGACAGTAACGCAATAACGCCCAATCATAGACATATTGACAAATAAACTTTCTGGCTAAGCTGACATTCATATTCATTGAGATGGGGTTAACTAAAGCAATGATAAATATTGATAGGAAGTTAGGAATTGACTTCCTGTGGATAAGAATTTTAACAATGTAGTACAATCAAAGAAACTGGTCAAATGCTACACAGGTCCTATTTCACAACGCCCAAGGGTTAAAACTACACCTGGTTTAGTTTAGGGGGTATTCTGTGTGTCCTGAAAAATCCGAAGATTACCAAGTACCAAATTCGCCCTTTAATTTCATCACTTTTGACCATGTGAAGTTGACTTTATGTCGCTAGTGTAATTGGTGCTTGAGAGGGGACTCCCATTTTTACCACTCACAGCACATGGTTTGGAATGAAGTGAATTGTCTGGGTGTGAGCATAAAGTTTCACTAAAATATATTTTGTGTTTCTAAGAAATCAAAAACAGGTTTAGCCAGCTAAGCACATTTAATATAGGATTTCACTACAATGGGGGCAAGAAAGTGTGCTAGACAATGAACAGTACTCTGTAATTTTCCATTCATGAAACGTACATTTTCTGGGGCAAACTTACGCCATCACTAGGCACATTTCTGCATTGGCCAACTAGCTTTGCTAGCCAAACTCATGAATCATTCATTCAAAGCGTTTCCAACCTGATGCATTTTGCAAGCCTTTTACATGACTCCGTGCTGCCACGTAGCAAGCATTGAAGCAATCTATCCATGGGTGTGCTTTCTAACTAACGTGAGTTAACTTACCTCCTATGCATCCTGCTGCAAAATCCAATATAAAGTCCATTCCCTCAAGAGTCTTTGAATTAGTCAAAAGCTAGCTATCAAATGAGCCTGTATTTCTCCGTAGCACACGAGGCTATCTAATTCAAAGTTCAGGCTTGGTCCAAAAGCTAACTACAATCTTGTATCGCTTCAAACTAGACGAATAATTTAGTTAACTAGCAGTGTCGACCTGTAGTTTGATGGCTGCATCTGTAACGTTAAAGAATAGCTGAATTGCTAGCTACAGTAACGTGAACTAGCTCCCGTCTCCTCTCGAATAAAAGCGAGTTTGCGAAGGTCTGTTGATAACACTACCCAAGTGAGCTCCTGAATAAGACAGATAGCTAAGTAGCTTAATGTGTATGATTTGATTATTGAATTGAGGGCGCTCCTAAAGTTCACTACCTAGCTAGCTACCCCCCACCAGCTGTCTTCTTCCTTCCGCACGTTGTTTCTATTTCTGACTGTATCCCGTGAAATTCAAAGCCCCTTTTAACTAAGCATTTAGCCCAATCAGATCACTGCGATGAAGACAACACCCCTACCGCCCCGCACGCTGATTGGCTCCAGTTGATTTTTCACGGGTTGTGATCAAAAGCTCTGACCGCAGTACTTTCTGATCCAAACAACTGATTTAGGATCAGCTCTCCCCTTACCTAGTCTAACCATTTACTCCTAGTACCCTATAGTACCCAAGTATGCAAAACAGACCCTAAACCAGATGTTACGGGAAAAATATTGTAAAATATTAACCAAGACAAATGACATGCAAGATTGCAACATCTGTAGCATTTTAGACATTCTGAAAAAACAATCTGGAAAAAAAACCTGACTGTATGTTAACATAAAAAATATATGCTTATTGTTGCACTTTTACTTTTTTTGAGCTGCAAAAATATTTACATTGTAGCTAGTTTATATTTGCATATTCAGCTGTATTCTTGAAAGTGGCCAAAGGTACTTACATTTTTTAGGTTTTATACTATAGTTTCTTTATACTTCTGTGAATATTTGTTGGTGTATTTTATCCATTGGGATGTTGAGGCATTGGGGCATTTCAACAGTGCTTGTTTGTATATCTACCAGACGTGTAATCCTTTTGGCTTATACACCTACAGTAAGACTTCTTGAGTCACTGATACCTGACCCTCCTCTGCTTGCCATGCCCATGTTTTCATAACTGGTATCATATTTTATCACTTGAGAGATAGGAAGAGAGAAGGGGGAGAGACAGAGAGAGAGTGAGAGAGAGAGAGAGAGAGAGAGAGAGAGAGCGAGAGAGAGAGAGAGAGAAAGAGAGAGAGATAATGTTTTTCTATTATATTGTTTATTTCACTTTTGTTTATTATCTATTTCACTTGCTTTGGCAATGTAAATATATGTTTCCCATGCCAATAAAGCCGTTTGAATTTAATTTAATTGAGAGAGAGAGAGCGAGAGAGAGAGAGTGAGAGAGAGAGAGAGAGAGAGTGAGAGAGAGAGAGAGAGAGAGAGAGAGAGAGAGAGAGAAAGGGAAAACCCTGGTTGAATCAATGTTGTTTCCATGTAATTTCAACAAAAACATTTAATGTGAAGTTTCTATTTGTATTTGTATTTACTATGGATCCCCATTAGCTGCTGCCAAAGCAGCAGCTACACTTCCTGGAGTCCAGCAAAATTAAGGCAGTTTATACAATTTTAAAACATTACAATACATTCACAGATTTCACAACACACCGTGTGCCCTCAGGCCCCTACTCCACCACTACCACATATCTACAGTACTAAATCCATGTGTATGTATAGTGCGTATGTTACCGTGTATGTGTGTATGCATGTTTCTGTGCCAATGTTTGTGTTGCTTCACAGTCCACGTTTTGAATCAATGTGGAAAACTGATTGGATTCACACATATCACAAGTCCTCGGGCCAGACGAATTATCAGGACGCGTATGCAGAGCATGCGCTGACCGCCTGGCAAGTTTCTTCACTGACATTTTCAACCTCTCCCTGACCGAGTCTGTAATAACTACATGTTTCAATCAGACCACCATAGTTCCTGTGCCCAAAAACGCCAAGGTAACCTGTCTACATGACTTTCGCCCCATAACAATCAGATCTGTAGCCATGAAATGCTTTGAAAGGCTGGTCATGGCTCACATCAACACCATCATCTCAGACACCCTGGACCCACTCAAATTCACATACCTCCCCAACAGATCCACAGCTGACGCAAGCTCTATTGCACTCCACACCGCCCTCTCCCATGTGGACAAGAGTAAAACCTATGTGAGAATGCTGTTCATTGACTACAGCACAGCGTTCAACACCATAGTGCCCTCCAAGCTCACCAGTAAGCTCAGGACTTCCTGAAGGACAGCCACCAGGTTGTAAGGGTAGGCAACAACATATCCGCCACGCTGTCCCTCAACACGGGGGCCCCTCAGGGGTGCTTGCTTAGTCCCCTCCTGTACTCCATGTTCACCCACGACTGCGTAATCGACATGACTCCAACACATCATTAAGTTCGTTGACGACACGATGGTGGTAGGCCTGATCACCGACAACGATGAGATAGCCTACAGGATGGAGGTCAGTGACCTGGCAGTGTGGTGCCTGGACAATAACTTCTCCCTCAATGTCAACAAGACAACGGAGCTGATCGTGGACTACAGGAAGGCCGAGCATGCCCTGATCCATAATGATGGGGCTGCAGTGGAGCTTGTCGAGAGCATCAATTTCCTCGGTGTCCAAATCACTAAGGAATTAACATGGTCCACAGACACCAACACAGTCACGAAGAAGGCACTACAAAGCCTCTTCCTCCTCAGGAAGCTGATCAGATTTGGCATGACCCCTCAGATCGTCAAAAAGTTCTACAGCTGCACCATTGAGAGGATCTTGACTGGCTGCATCACCGCTTAGTATGGCAACTGCTTGGCACCCGACCGCAAGGCGCAGAAGCCAACCCCAAGACATAGACTGTTCTCTTTGCTACCACACGTCAAGCGGTACCCATGCACCACGTCTGGAACCAACAGGACCCTGAACAGCTTTTACCCCCCAAACCATAATAAGACTGCTAAACATTTGACCAAATAGCTACTTGGACTATCTGCATTGAACCCTTTTTGCACAAACTCTTTTGACTCATCACATACTCTGCTGCTACTGTTTATCATCTATCATGTTGTCTAGTCACTTTACCCCTACCTACAGTATACTGCTGTTACTGTGTAGTATCTATCCTTTACCCCTACCTTCAGTATACTGCTGTTACTGTCTATTATCTATCCTTTACCCCTACCTTCAGTATACTGCTGTTACTGTCTATTATCTATCCTTTACCCCTACCTTCAGTATACTGCTGTTACTGTCTATTATCTAACCTTTACCCCTACCTACAGTATACTGCTGTTACTGTCTATTATCTAACCTTTACCCCTACCTACAGTATACTGCTGTTACTGTCTATTATCTAACCTTTACCCCTACCTACAGTATACTGCTGTTACTGTCTATTATCTATCCTTTACCCCTACCTTCAGTATACTGCTGTTACTGTCTATTATCTATCCTTTACCCCTACCTTCAGTATACTGCTGTTACTGTCTATTATCTAACCTTTACCCCTACCTTCAGTATACTGCTGTGACTGTCTATTATCTATCCTTTACCCCTACCTACAGTATACTGCTGTTACTGTCTAGTATCTATCCTTTACCCCTACCTACAGTATACTGCTGTTACTGTCTAGTATCTATCCTTTACCCCTACCTACAGTATACTGCTGTGACTGTCTATTATCTATCCTTTACCCCTACCTACAGTATACTGCTGTGACTGTCTATTATCTATCCTTTACCCCTACCTACAGTATACTGCTGTTACTGTCTATTATCTATCCTTTACCCCTACCTACAGTATACTGCTGTGACTGTCTATTATCTATCCTTTACCCCTACCTACAGTATACTGCTGTTACTGTCTATTATCTATCCTTTACCCCTACCTACAGTATACTGCTGTGACTGTCTATTATCTATCCTTTACCCCTACCTACAGTATACTGCTGTTACTGTCTATTATCTATCCTTTACCCCTACCTTCAGTATACTGCTGTTACTGTCTATTATCTATCCTTTACCCCTACCTATATGTACATATCTACCTCAATTACTTTGTACCCCTGCACGTCGATTCCGGTACCCTGTGTATATCGCCAAGTTATTGTAACTCATTGTGTATTTATTCCTCCTGTTATTCTTTTTCTATTCTTTCTCTATTTCTCTCTCTGCATTGTTGGGAAGGGCCCGTAAATCAGCATTTCACTGTTAGTCTACACCTGTTTTCTCTCTCTCTGCATTGTTGGGAAGGGCCCGTAAATCATAATTTCACTGTTAGTGTACACCTGTTGTTTATGAAGCAGGTGACAAATACAATTTAATTTGGTACTTATTATAATGACAATACTGCGTACATTTATTTTCGCAAATACAGTATTGCAATTGTTTGGTCTACTGTTACAATTGCTTTGTCTAAGCAGGTCCTGATATCCTAACTCATAGCATCCTTGAATCCTGCTAGCCTAAACTCACAGCACCAGTTGTTCTTTAAATATTTTGTAAAGTTAGTGTGGGAGAGGTGGAAAACGTATTGTTATCGATCAATAATGACAAACTTCCTGGCATTGTCAAATTAGATGGAAAGCTACTGAGGATGGTAGCTGACTCTATAGACACTCCTGACATTCAAATCTTTAATCTGAGCTGAGAGGAAGGTCTTTGTCCTCAGGCCTGGAGGGAGGGAAGCCAAAGTCATTCCTCGACCCAACAGGGGTAAAGCAGCCTTCACTGGTTCTAACAGCAGACCTATCAGCTTGCTGCCAGCTCTTAGCAAACAGTTGGACAAAATTGTTTTTGACCAAATACAATGCTACTTCTCTGTAAACAAATTAACAACAGACTTTCAGCATGCTTATAGAGAAGGGCACTCAATATGTACTGCACTGACACAAATGACTGATGATTGGTTGAAAGAAATTGATAATAAGAGGATTGTGGGAGCTGTACTGTTAGATTTCAGTGCAGCCTTATATTATTGATCATAACCTGTTGCTGAGAAAGCGTATGTGTTATGACGTCTGCCATATCGTTGATTCAGAACTACAGCTGAAGTCGGAAGTTTACATGTATTTCAAGGCCTACCTTCAAACTCAATGCCTCTTTGCTTGACATCATGGGGAAATCAAAAGAAATCAGCCAAGACCTCAGAAAAAGAATTGGAGACCTCCACAAGTCTGGTTCATCCTTGGGAGCAATTTCTAAATGCCTGAAGGTACCACATTAATCTGTACAAACAATAGTACGCAAGTATAAACACCATGGGTCCACGTAGCCGTCATACCGCTCAGGAAGGAGACGCGTTCTGTCTCCTAGAGATGAACGTACTTTGGTACAAAAAGTGCAAATCAATCCCAGAACAACAGGAAAGAACCTTGTGAAGATGCTGGAGGAAACAGGTACAAAAGTATCTATATCCACAGTAAAACGAGGCCTATATTGAAATAACCTGAAAGGCCGCTCAGCAAGGAACAAGCCACTGCTCCAAAACCGCCATAAAAAAACCAGACTACGGTTTGCAACTGCACATGGGGACAAAGATCGTACTTTTTTAGAAATGTCCTCTGGTCTGATGAAACAAAAATAGAACTGTTTGGCCATAATGTTCATCGTTATGTTTGGAGGAAAAAGGGGGAGGCTTGCAAGCTGAAGAACACCATCCCAACTGTGAAGCACGGGGGTGGCAGCATCATGTTGTGGGGGTGCTTTGCTGCAGGAGGGACTGGTGCACGTCACAAAATAAACGGCATCATGGGGATGGAAAATTATGCGTATATATTGAAGCAACATCTCAAAACATCAGTCAAAGTTGTGGCAAAATGGCTTAAGGTCAACAAAGTCAAGGTATTGGAGTGGTCATCACAAAGCCTTGACCTCAAGCCTATAGGACATTTGTGGGCAGACCTGAAAGAGCGTGTGCGAGCAAGGAGGCTTACAAGCCAGACTCAGTTACACCAGCTCTGCCAGGAGGAATGGGACAAAATTCACACAACTTATTGTGGGAAGCTTGTGGAAGGCTACCTGAAACGTTTGACCCAAGTTAAACAATTTAAAGGCAATGCTACCAAATACTAATTGAGTGTATGTAAACTTCTGACCCACTGGGAATGTGATGAAAGAAATAAAAGCTGAAATAAATCATTCTCCCTACTATTATTCTGACATTTCACATTCTTAAAATAAAGTGGTGATCCTAACTGACCTAAGACAGGGAATTTTTACTCGGATTAAATGTCAGGAATTGTGAAAATCTGAGTTTAAATGTATTTGGCTAAGGTGTATGTAAACTTCCGACTTCAACTGTACTCGGTATTGATATCCCGAAAGAAAGAAACTATCTCACTACAATACATTTTAAAAGAAAGATCTTGCTACCATGGAAAGGAAAATACCTGTCGATGTGTGGAAAAATTACCCAGAGTAACTCTTTAGTCATATCACAGTTTATCTAGTTGCTTATGACCTTGCCTACACCTTGCGAGTTGTTTTTTAAATGATATGAGCAAAAAATATTCCATTTAATTTGGAACGGCAAATCAGACAAAATGGGCCTATTTATATCATTTTCAACCTCTCCCTGTCTGAGTCTGTAATACCAACATGTTTCAAGCAGACCATCATAGTCCCTGTGCCCAAGAACACTAAGGTAACCTGCATAAACGACTACCAACCCGTAGCACTCACGTCTGTAGCCATGAATTGCTTTGAAAGGCTGGTCATGGCTCACATCAACACCTTTATCCCAGAAACCCTAGAACCACTCCTATTTGCATATCGCCCCAACAGATCCACAGATGATGAAATCTCTATTGCATTCCACAACGCCCTTTCACACCTAGACAAAAGGAACACCTATGTGAGAATGCTATTCATTGACTACAGCTCAGTGTTCAACACCATAGTGCCCTCAAATCAAATCAAATTTATTTATATAGCCCTTCGTATATCAGCTGAAATCTCAAAGTGCTGTACAGAAACCCAGCCTAAAACCCCAAACAGCAAGCAATGCATGTGAAAGAGGCACGGTGGCTAGGAAAAACTCCCTAGGAAAAACTCCCTAGAAAGGCCAAAAACCTAGGAAGAAACCTAGAGAGGAACCAGGCTATGAGGGGTGGCCAGTCCTCTTCTGGCTGTGCCGGGTGGATATAACAGAACATGGTCAAGATGTTAAAATGTTCATAAATGACCAGCATGGTCAAATAATAATAATCATTGTAGTTGTTGAGGGTGCAACAAGCACGTCCGGTGAACAGGTCAGGGTTCCGTAGCCGCAGGCAGAACAGTTGAAACTGGAGCAGCAGCATGGCCAGGTGGACTGGGGACAGCAAGGAGTCATCATGCCAGGTAGTCCCGAGGCATGGTCCTAGGGCTCAGGTCCTCCGAGAGAAAGAAAGAAAGAGAGAAAGAGAGAATTAGAGAGAGCATATTTAAATTTACACAGGACACCGGATAAGACAAGAGAATACTCCAGATGAAACAGACTGACCCTAGCCCCCCGGCACATAAACTACTGCAGCATAAATACTGGAGGCTGAGACAGGAGGGATCAGAAGACACTGTGGCCCCATCCGATGATACCCCCGGACAGGGCCAAACAGGCAGGATATAACCCCACCCACTTTGCCAAAGCACAGCCCCCACACCACTAGAGGGATGTCTACAACCACCAACTTACCGTCCGAAGACAAGGCTGAGTATAGCCCACAAAAATCTCCGCCATGGCACAACCCAAGGGGGGGGCGCCAACCCAGACAGGAAGACCACGTCAGTGACTCAACCCACTCAAGTGACGCACCCCTCCCATGGACGGCATGGAAGAACACCAGTAAGTCAGTGACTCAGCCCCTGTAATAGGGTTAGAGGCAGAGAATCCCAGTGGAAAGAGGGGAACCGGCAAGGCAGAGACAGCAAGGGCGGTTCGTTGCGCCAGCCTTTCCGTTCACCTTCACACTCCTGGGCCAGACTACACTTAATCATAGGACCTACTGAAGAGATAAGTCTTCAGTAAAGACTTAAAGGTTGAGACTGAGTCTGCGTCTCTCACATGGGTAGGCAGACTATTCCATAAAAATGGAGCTCTATAGGAGAAAGCCCTACCTCCAGCCGTTTGCTTAGAAATTCTAGGGACAATTAGGAGGCCTGCGTCTTGTGACCGTAGCGTACGTGTAGGTATGTACGGCAGGACCAAATCGGAAAGATAGGTAGGAGCAAGCCCATGTAATGCTTTGTAGGTTAGCAGTAAAACCTTGAAATCAGCCCTTGCCTTAACAGGAAGCCAGTGTAGGGAGGCTAGCACTGGAGTAATATGATCACATTTTTTGGTTCTAGTCAGGATTCTAGCAGCCGTATTTAGCACTAACTGAAGTTTGTTTAGTGCTTTATCCGGGTAGCCGGAAAGTAGAGCATTGCAGTAGTCCAGCCTAGAAGTAACAAAAGCATGGATTAATTTTTCTGCGTCATTTTTGGACAGAAAGTTTCTGATTTTTGCAATGTTACGTAGATGGAAAAAAGCTGTCCTTGAAACAGTCTTGATATGTTCTTCAAAAGAGAGATCAGGGTCCAGAGTAACACCGAGGTCCTTCACAGTTTTATTTGAGACGACTGTACAACCATCCAGATTAATTGTCAGATTGAACAGAAGATCTCTTTGTTTCTTGGGACCTAGAACAAGCATCTCTGTTTTGTCCGAGTTTAAAAGTAGAAAGTTTGCAGCCATCCACTTCCTTATGTCTGAAACACAGACTTCTAGCGAGGGCAATTTTGGAGCTTCACCATGTTTCATTGAAATGTACAGCTGTGTGTCGTCCGCATAGCAGTGAAATTTAACATTATGTTTTCGAATGACATCCCCAAGAGGTAAAATATATAGTGAAAACAATAGTGGTCCTAAAACGGAACCTTGAGGAACACCGAAATTTACAATTGATTTGTCAGAGGACAAACCATTCACAGAGACAAACTGATATCTTTCTGACAGATAAGATCTAAACCTCAAAGATCCCCCTCAAAGGTCGTCACTAAGCTAAGGACCCTGGGACAAAACACCTCCCTATGCAACTGGATCCTGGACTTCCTGACGGGCCGCCCCCAGGTGGTAAGGGTAAGTAACAACACATCTGCCACGCTGATCCTCAACACAGGGGTCCCTCAGGAGTACATGCTTAGTCCCCTCCTGTACTCCTTGTTCACTCGTGACTGCACGGCCAAGCACGACTCCAACTCGATCATTAAGTTTGCCGATGACACAGTAGTGGTAGGCTTGATCACATACAATGATGAGACAGCCTATAGGGAGGAGTCAGAGACCTGACCGTGTGGTGCAAGGACAACTTCCTCTCCCTCAATGTGATCAAGACAAAGGAGTTGATTATGGACTACAGAAAAAAGAGGACCAAGCACGCCCCCATTCTCATCGACGGGGTGTAGTGGAGCAGGTTGAGAGCTTCAAGTTCATTGGTGTCCACATCACCAAAAAACTATCATGATCCAAGCACACCAAGACAGTCGTGAAGAGGGCAAAACAAAACCTATTCCCCCTCAGGAGACTGAAAATATTTGGCATGGGTCCTCAGATCCTCAAAAGGTTTTACAGGTACACGATCGAGAGCATCCTGAGCGGTTGCATCACTGTCTGGTATGGCAACTGCTCGGCCTCCGACCGCAAGGCACTACAGAGGGTAATGCGTACGGCCCAGTTCATTACCGGGGCCAGCTTCCTGCCATCCAGGACCTCTATTTCAGGCGGTGTCAGAGGAAGGCCCTAAAAATTGTCAAAGACTCCAGCCACCCTAGTCATAGACTAGCTTGGCACACCTGTATTTGGGGAGTTTCTCCCATTCTTCTCTGCAGATCCTCTCAAGCTCTGTCAGGTTGGATGGGGAGTGTTGTTGTGCAGCTATTTTCAGGTCTCTCCAGAGGTGTTCGATCGGGTTCAAGTCTGGGCTCTGGCTGGGCCACTTAAGGACATTCAGAGACTTGTCCTGAAGCCACTCCTGCATTGTCTTGGCTGTGTGCTTAGTGTCGTTGTCCTGTTGGAAGGTGAACCGTCGCCCACAGCTTGAGGTCCTGAGCGCTCTGGAGCAAGTTTTCATCAAGGATCTCTCTGTACTTTGCTCCGTTCATCTTTACCTCAATCCTGAATGGTCTCCCAGTCCCTGCCACTGAAAAACATCCCCACAGCATGATGCTGCCACCACCATGCTTCACCGTAGGGATGTTGCCAGATTTCCTCCAGACGTGACGCTTGGCATTCAGGCCAAAGTGTTGAATCTTGGTTTCATCAGACCAGAGAACCTTGTTTCTCATGGTCTGAGAGTCTTTAGGTGCCTTTTGGCAAACTCCAAATGCGCTGTCATGTGCTTTTTACTGAGGAGTGGCTTCCATCGGGCCACTCTATCATCAAGGCCTGATTGGTGGAGTGCTGTAGAGATGGTTGTCCTTCTGGAAGGTTCTCCCATCTCCACAGAGAAACTCTAGAGCTCTGTCAGAGTGACCATCGGGTTCTTGGTCACCTCCCTCACCAAGGCCCTTCTCCCCTGATTGCTCAGTTTGGCCAGGCGGCCAGCTCTAGGAAGAGTCTTGGTGGTTTCAAACTTCTTCCATTCAAGAATGATGGAGGCCACCTTGTTCTTGGCGAACTTTAATGCTGCACACATTTTTTTGTTATCATTCCCCAGATATGTGCCTCGACACATTAGGAATCACAGTTTTGAGATAAATATTATTTAAAGTCACAGAGGGCTATTGCAAGAAACTACATGAGATCCCTTTTAGTTAATATCGATTAGTGAAATATTTGTTGTAAACACTTTTTTGGAGAGTTTGAAATTGGGATCCTTTGCCCCTGACAAGGGCATTTCCAGACATTGACTCGACATGGAAATTAATCAAATTGAAAGTATTTTGAAAATTCCAAAAACGAATCTTTTCCCTCATAAAATTCCCCTAAATGTAATTTGTAAGCTCAAGTTTGACGAACAAGTATTGTCTCGTTTTTCCAGAATCCCTGAAAAGAGACCTGTGAAAATGAAGGTAAAATAAAAAAATATATATATGAATCTACAAACAATCTCTAATTCATACACAATTATTCTTTATGTTTAAATAATATACTACATTTACATTTTCAAATTAACTCAATATGCCTGTTACAGCTCAGTAATGTTTACTCAAACCCTGAACTTGGCTCAGACTGTTTGTTGCACAACGAGTCATAATTCAATGTGACACAATGCCGGTGTAGCATTTTGATGTTTGACAGTAGCTAGCTACCATAGCTGTGTAGGTCGTCTATAGTCACGTTAGATCACCATTTAGAAAGCTTTAGTAAACATTTTCTGATGCGACGTATACCTAATTCACCTGACAGTGAATTCGACGAGGAGAATATTACAACATTATATTTTGGTCAAAAATGAAGGTCGTGACTCGTGTTATCTATAAAAACATCATAGCTTAGCTAACTAGCTTAGCAGGCAGCCATCTAAATGAATTGAGTTGACCCCCCCCCACAAGGAGAAAAATATGCATTTGGCAGATTTCGTTGCTGGTTCCGTTGGAGGTGAGTTAAAAAACGTTACTGTAATGTGTTTGTCTGTTAAAAAAACAAAAAAATCGAAATCATTTAACTTATCATAGTTGTATTGCTGGGAAATGTGGCAACATGCAACTAACTACACAGGCAAGCAAGGCTATAGGCTAGCTTACAATGTAAAATAGGTTGAAACATTTTCATTGAGTTAGTTACATAATGTACATGTGATGAATATGACTTGTTCCTACAGGAGCCTTTGGAGTGGCTGTGGGGTATCCTTTGGACACAGTGAAGGTAAGTATATTTGTATGTGAGCGAGCTTCATTAGTCGTCTGTGCTTATTTCACTAATGTTTAACAATGTGCGATTATCAAACTCGGTAACTTTTGACTCGATTACCTTTTTGCAGGTGAGAATACAGACACAAAGGAGATTCACAGGAGTTTGGCAATGTATTCATACTACATGGAAGACAGAAGGGGTGAGTGTCTCAGTGGCGTTTTGTTAAAGCGCCCCATATGAAGCTCTGTGGTTTGGACTTGTGGCTGAAAGCTGTGTCTCTCCACAGGTGAATGGATTCTACAGGGGCATGTCCATGCCAGTCACCACTGTGTCCATCAGCTCCTCTGTGGTGTTTGGCGTCTACAGGAATGTCCTGCAGTGTTTACATCAACTACGATCCACCTCCACAGGTTTGGATTTTCTGCCAGCCAAAGTGGACTTCTTCTTGTCCGGGTTGTCAGGAGGTATTGCCCAGGTAGTCTATTTATGACTAGTATATTAGTCTACACTGTTGCAACGTTACATGACATGGTGCTTGGCATGGCCAATGTTGGTAAGTTTCAGTCAATTTAATTAGGGGAACTAAAAAATAAAAGTTCCTCTAAGCAAAACTGGATCATATTCACTAGGAATCAAATGGAAGCAAATGGGCCGAAACACGACCCTGATGACATCATACCACAATACCTTTGAGTCCTCTTTCTCTTGTCCTCTTTAAGGTATCTGTGATGGCACCAGCTGACATAGTAAAAGTACGGATGCAGTGCCAGATGGTACACCAAGGCTTGGACGCTCAGCAACCCAAGTATCGCGGCCCAATGCACTGTCTGCTGACCATCGCTCGTGAAGAGGGCTTCCTCGGACTGTACAAGGGAGCTGGTGCCCTCGCCCTGCGAGACGGCCCCTCTTTTGCCACCTACTTCACTATTTACCACGTTATCTGTGAGCAGCTATCCCCACCTGGAAAGACCCAGCCAGGTAAACACACAGCACCTGGGAACACCCAGACAGGTAAACACACAGCACCTGGGAACACCCAGACAGGTAAACACACAGCACCTGGGAACACCCAGACAGGTAAACACACAGCACCTGGGAACACCCAGCCAGGTAAACACACAGCACCTGGGAACACCCAGACAGGTAAACACACAGCACCTGGGAACACCCAGCCAGGTAAACACACAGCACCTGGGAACACCCAGCCAGGTAAACACACAGCACCTGGGAACACCCAGCCAGGTAAACACACAGCACCTGGGAACACCCAGCCAGGTAAACACACAGCACCTGGGAACACCCAGCCAGGTAAACACACAGCACCTGGGAACACCCAGCCAGGTAAACACACAGCACCTGGGAACACCCATTCATTTTGCAGCACATTTCATGTATGTTTTCATGGAAAATAAGGACATTTCTAAGTGACCCCAAACTTTTGAACGGTAGTGTAGCACTTGGGAGGAATCAGCCAGGTAAACACACAGCATCTCTCTGTAAGAATCTTCCAAAGCGCATGCTTCTGTCCTCTTAAGTGTACATGACTGCTTTTGCAATCGTTCATCATGATTCAGGATCATTTAGTGTTGATTATTTGGTGTCTCTCTCCCCACCAGAGTGGAATGTGGTTCTGCTTGCTGGTGGACTGTCAGGGATGTGTGGCTGGTGCATAGGGACACCCATGGACGTGATCAAATCCCGTTTGCAGGTGGACGGTATGGGCAAGAGGAGATACACAGGTTTCTTCCACTGCATCGCACAGAGCATACGCACTGAGGGGCCGGGCGTTCTCTTCAAAGGCCTGGGCCTCAATTGCATACGGGCCTTCCCTGTCAACATGTCTGTGTTCGCCATGTACGAGGTGGTTGTGCGCCTCCTCCGACCGAAAACTTGAATTTAAAGGCTTGGGTTATTCATTAGGTGATGAAATAGGAACTACTTGTCCGAGAACAAATCTGGACACGATGTGAACTAATGAATCCAACCTTTGCTTTGAAGACTTGGGTGAGGGGATTCTATTTTAATTATGTTTCTCAAGCCATTTTTCATGACTAGAATAACACTCAATTCATGTTGTATCACTATTCACCATTGCCTCAGTTGCTATGTGATTTTTATATAGTGCCATGCTGCACTATAAGGGAAACTACAATTCCTCAGTAAGATTTATTTTAAATATTCCTGCATAGTATTTCAAGGGAAAATGTGAATTGAAAATGAATACTGAGCTAAAACAGTTTTATGGTAGAGTTCTCAGATTGTTTAGCAATAGGGCCTAATAGTTGTCACACCTTTCAGGAATAGTAGTACAGAAACTCATTATTTTGACTTACCTACTTTTTACACAACATTCTCTCACTGACCTTATAACAGGGGTGTATTTTACACCGCAGGATCACTTGATTTCAATGTCTAGAACTGAAGCTGACGGACAACGTGGCTTAGAAAATATGAAGTTTTTCTGAATACTGTATTAATTAAAGTTACTTGTTTATCCTGCCCAAATAATTATCCCACTGTTCATATCGCTCCTGTCCCAGCTCGGAAACAAGCATCTTTGAAATGGGGCCACCATCCAGCAAACTGCAGTATACTGGGGGTCGGTCATCAGTATTTAGGAATTGATTAACTTCTGCCACAGGCTTTCACCTCACCTTCGGTATGAAAGTGAGCGAAGCCTGGGAGCTGAGGCTAGGAATTAATCAACTTTGCTCAGAAAATGTAAATATACAACTTTGCTTTGTTACTGGATCCAAGCAGTATCAATCATTTGTCCTTGACTTGGACAGTATTTTCAATGGTACTGTCTAAACTCCCAGTTCTCAAAATACTGCAAGTCATTCTCTGTATACAACATGTACTGATGATCCTGTACTTGTGATTTGGTGTTTGAGAAAAACCAAACTTCAAGTAGCACATCTGATTTTGGTGTGAGTGAAACGTATAAACATTTTAGCAGTGTAAAGTGAAAAAATAAATATATATATTATTTAATGACTGAATAAAAATTCACAAGACATTATTTTATTCATCCAATGGTATTGCTGTTAGCACAAACCAAAATAAGACTTCCTTTGTCATTGCTTAGTAAGCTTGATGTGAAACCATATCATAGTTGGTTAATCATTCGACATGAACTGTTCAGCACGGGGATATGTAGCATTGACACATTTAAGTTCCATGTTTCTAGTATGGCGCATGTGATAAGACCTGGGCCACATCCAGTAGGTTGTGGAACGTTGCAGATAGAAATGTCATGAATAGAATAGACACTTCCTTTATTCTACAAAACATATTTATATCTGAACGTTCCACAACGTTGTGCTCTGCTGAACACTGCCCTGCTGAGTTTTGACCTGGATGACCTCCAACATTGTGTCAGAACTTAGCACATGAATAAAACTGGCTACATACTGGCTAGAAATTGAAATTTAGAGGTCTCGGGGTCATGAACTGCTTGACGGTCTCTTCTGTGACCTGCTTGCGTCTCTCTTGATGGGATGTGATCATTGGCTGCAGGGTCTCTATCAGACGCTTCTTCAGCTCACCGGTTAGCAGGGCTCCACTGGCGTAGTCCTGGAGACAGAGATACAATACAGCAATGAGTGGGATTATTATACTTATGACACAATAGAACAGCCTTTATTTCCTGGAAATCATTAGCCCGGTGGTCCAGTCTGTTTGTGCTTTAGCCACTCTTTGCCAGGCCAAACATGGCATGACATCACTAGAATAGATGGCTACAGCACATCATGGGAGAGGGACCAGGCTAGAAATCTAGCTTTGTTTTCAGGAAATCTAGACAGTTAATCATTCGGATAAGACTTTGACACACACAAAGCATCAGTGTTCATTTGGAGATGTCCCGCTGGATACAAGAGTTTTGATACCAAATAGAAAACTTAAGTTTGCTTATTTCCTATAAAGATCAGGTTATTTTTCAACTGTGAGGGTAGTCATTGATAGTATGGCTGTGTGGGTTAAAAACACCAATTCAAATGTAGGGCTATGTAGCTAGGTAAAATAATAAATATACACAATTCAAAATGTAGGACAATGTGGATGTCAAAATAATAACACCAGATCCTAAACCTTGACAGCAGTACTGTAGAAATGTTGATCCATGTCTGTCTTATTGTTCCAGTCCAAGTGCATTAGGTTCTCTGGCATTTGTCCGGCAGCTAGCTCTCCCTCACCTGTCGGATTTTCTCCAGCTGCTCGTCGTCCTCCAGGAAGAAGGTCAGGTACATAAAGGACACGTCCACATCGGGGTTGCCGCCATATTTCCTGTGCTCCTCTACCGTGTCTTTCCCCCCGGAGAAGGCATGCTTATTCACCTAGGTGATGACAGTCACAATGACAACTCGAACATGAATTACAGTTTTTCCCCTCGTTTCCTGTAAACCATTCTCATATCAATCGATCAAATGTAATAGGATTTCAGGTGACTGTATTTGACTGCCATGTGGAACAAATAAAGTAAATGTACTGTATTTAGCTATTAAAGCCCTGTTTTACATTGTCAAGTGACCTCTTTCACACTACTAAGCTGGGCCAAGCTGGTCTGTACTGTGCCAGTCTGGTTAAGCATTCACTATTGCTAGAAAGGACGACGTAGAAATAAAATACCCGAGCCAGTATAGTTGGACTGGGCAGCAGGCTATTAGAGAGCTTCAGTGTCACCTTATTTTTGATCTGCTTGGGCGTGTCTGTGAGGAAGATGGAGGAGTTGGCTTCGCTGGCGGACATCTTGGTCTGGGCCCCCTGCAGCGCTGGAAAGAAGGTAGAGTGCAACAGGGCAGGCTTGGGGTAGCCGATCCTGGGGGCCACATCCCGGGTCATCCGGAAGTAAGGGTCCTTAAGGGGTAGAGGATGGATATATCTTCAGAACCGTTATAGTGCTCTAGATGTACGGCTACATTAAGTCCCAGTGAACTTAAACATATCAGACTGAACTTTACAGTTCTTTACTCTCTCAGTGACATGCTGTCAGACCCTGCTACTCAGATCCATCTGATTTTAACCTTGCAGGATTTGATTCTGGCTAAATGAAAATAAAGTCACAAGCATAGTCTGTAGAAAGACAGGTTGAGGTTAATCAGTTGCCACTAGTTAGAGCATTGTAGATGATCAGTCAAAGCATCCAATTTCTAAAATGAACTTAAATCTTTAGCAGACATTAAGTCCTGGTTGTTACAGGTTAGCAGACAGTGTGTCCTGGTTGTTCAAGGTTAGCAGACAGTATGTCCTGGTTGTGCTGTGATGCTTGACTGACCTGGTCTATGGCACAGGGAATGAGACACTGGACATCTTTTCTGCCCTTGAAGATCTGAGGGAAAGAGTTACTGAACGACGGAGCGGCCTGGATGGCAGGGAAGGCGATCTTTCCTGGGATGGGTGAGAGAGGGAGGAATACTTAGCTTTTAAAAAGCATTCACCTGGGTAGTATTCATTAGTGCACACCATAGTAAAACAACGTTTTGCAACAGAAAATGAGCGTTTCTTATTGGACAGTTAGTCCCTTCTTGTTTGAGTTAGTTTTATTCCCCTTTTGGTTTCTAGTGAATATGACCCTGATCACATTGTAGCAACACTATGCTACTCAGAAAGTGCTCATTCATAATGAAAGTGAAATCCCGACATTTGTATAATTCCTCAACAGGTGTTGACTCAATTCCTACAAGTCGTCTCTCTTACCGATGCAGTCACTGTCGCCAAATCCAAAGATGCCTTTGACCTGGTTGAAAGTCACATGCTTCTGTACTTTCACAACATTCCTGTAGAAGTCTGGGGACGCCCTGTAGAGACAAAACTATCAGGGTTAAGAACAATCTGCAAAATAGGCAACATAGCTGACATGCCAACCTCATTATGAATAAGAATTTGTTCTTAACTGACTTGCCTAGTCAAATAAAGGGTAAAATATATAAACATATAACTAAACTCAGCAAAAAAAAAGAAATGTCCCTTTTTCAGGACCCTGACTTTCAAAGATAATTCATAACAATCCAAATAACTTCACAAATATTCATTGTAAAGGGTTCAAACATTGTTTCCCATGCTTGTTCAATGAACCATAAACAATTAATGAACATGCACCTATGGAACAGTCGTTAAGACACTAACAGCTTACAGACGGTAGGTAAGTTATGAAAACTTAGGACACTAAAGAGGCCTTTCTACTGACTCTGAAAAACACCAAAAGAAAGATGCCCATGGTCCCTGCTCATCTGCGTGAACGTGCCTTAGGCATGCTGCAAGGAGGCATGAGGACTGCAGATGTGGCCAGATGTCCGTACAGTGAGACGCCTAAGACAGCGCTACAGGGAGACAGGACGGACAGCTGATCGTCCTTCGCGTTTATCGTTGACGGAATGAGTGTTACACCGAGGCCTGTACTCTGGAGCGGGATCCATTTGGAGGTGAAGGGTCCGTCATGGTCTGGGGCGGTGTGTTACAGCATCATCGGACTGAGCTTGTTGTCATTGCAGGCAATCTCAATACTGTGCTTTACAGAGAAGACATCCTCCTCCCTCCCCCCACCCTCCAGCATGACAATGCCACCAGCAATACTGCTCGTTCTGTGCGTGATTTCCTGCAAGACAGGAATGTCAGTGTTCTGCCATGGCCAGCGAAGAGCCCGGATCTCAATCCCATTGAGCACGTCTGGGACCTGTTGGATCAGAGGGTGAGGGCTAGGGCCTTTCCCTACAGAAATGTCCGGGAACTTGCAGGTGCCTTGGTGGAAGAGTGGGGTAACATCTCACAGCAAGAACAGGCAAATCTGGTGCAGTCCATGAGGAGGAGATGCACTGCAGTACTTAATGCAGCTGGTGGCCACACCAGATACTGACTGTTACTTTTGATTTTGACCCCCCCCCCTCTATGTTCAGGGACACATTATTCAATTTCTGTCAGTCACATGTCTGTGGAACTTGTTCAGTTTATGTCTCAGTTGTTGAATCATTATGTTCATACAAATATTTACACATGTTAAGTTTGCTGAAAATAAACATAGTTGACAATGAGAGGACATTTCTTTTTTTTGCTGAATTTATATATAAAAAATAAATACCACTAGCAGGAATCAGATGCACTTTAAATAGGTAAAGTATGTCACTGTGAGCTACTTCTATTGAATGATAACCATCAGCTTTTAGTATCTCCTAGTCTCATCAGGCTATTGAGCATACCCCACACAGAAAATAGTTATGGTGAAGAATTATGACGACAGAAAAGCTCATGAGAGAGAAAGGTTGAGAGCAATGTAGCCTACTATCTAAATATTATTTGAAAATGACAGCACTATAGCACCACCTTCTGGGAGATCAGTGAACAGACATGGGATTAAGATATATATTTTTAAATAACTATTCATTAGTACTCCCATGATGTATAAATGCTCAATGAGCATGATGAGGGAATTCTGAAACGACTAATATTTAATAGTACTAAAACACACAGTACAGTCCCTGCAGGGCCCATATCCACAAAGCATCAGTCAATCTAGGATCAGCCTTTTCGATCATAATGAATAGCATTAACATGGCCAGAGGGGATCTGATCATTGATCAGCGCTCCTACTCTGACATGCTTCCTGGATAAGTGCCCAGTGACGTAGTGAGACCGAGGGGTCTGTGGTTTAGTTACGTACCCCATGTAGTCCAGATCAGAGAAGATGAAGGTCTTGTTGATGTCGAAGCCGCAGGCGATGATGTCCTTGGCGTTCTCCACAGTGTAGCGGTGACAGTCCTCCAGGGATAGGTCCTTCCACAGGTACTTCTCATCATCCGTCAGCTGGATCACCAGCGGGATGTCAAACGTGTCCTGCAGCCATCTGGGAACAGGTGGAGCAAAAACCCTTTACTCTCAACTCTGATCTGAATCCACTGCCATTCGAACGACCTTAAATCACAAAGTCAGTCTAACGTAGACCTTTCTTCTACAAACCTGACTTGAAACGCTGGGGTTTAGGTATTCTGTTATACAGTATCTGTTATTATAGGCAGCGTGTTATACAGTATCTGTTATTATAGACAGTGTGTTATACAGTATCTGTTATTATAGGCAGCGTGTTATACAGTATCTGTTATTATAGGCAGTGTGTTATACAGTATCTGTTATTATAGACACTGTTATACAGTATCTGTTATTATAGGCAGTGTGTTATACAGTATATGTTATTATAGACAGTGTGTTATACAGTATCTGTTATTATAGGCAGTGTGTTATACAGTATCTGTTATTATAGGCAGCGTGTTATACAGTATCTGTTATTATAGACAGTGTGTTATACAGTATCTGTTATTATAGGCAGTGTGTTATACAGTATCTGTTATTATAGACAGTGTGTTATATAGTATCTGTTATTATAGGCAGTGTGTAATAAAGTACTGTATTTGTTACTATAGGCAGGTTGTTATACAGTATCTATTATTATATCCAGTGTGTTATACAGTATCTGTTATTATAGGCAGTGTGTAATGAAGTACTGTATTTGTTATTATAGGCAGGTTGTTATACAGTATCTATTATTATATACAGTGTGTTATACAGTATCTGTTATTATAGACAGTGTGTTATACAGTATCTGTTATTATAGGCAGTGTGTTATACAGTATCTATTATTATATACAGTGTGTTATACAGTATCTGTTATTATAGGCAGTGTGTAATAAAGTACTGTATTTGTTACTATAGGCAGGTTGTTATACAGTATCTATTATTATATCCAGTGTGTTATACAGTATCTGTTATTATAGGCAGTGTGTAATGAAGTACTGTATTTGTTATTATAGGCAGGTTGTTATACAGTATCTATTATTATATACAGTGTGTTATACAGTATCTGTTATTATAGGCAGTGTGTTATACAGTATCTGTTATTATAGACAGTGTGTTATACAGTATCTGTTATTATAGACAGTGTGTTATACAGTATCTGTTATTATAGGCAGCGTGTTATACAGTATCTGTTTTTATAGACAGTGTGTTATACAGTATCTGTTATTATAGGCAGTGTGTTATACAGTATCTATTATTATATACAGTGTGTTATACAGTATCTGTTATTATAGGCAGTGTGTAATAAAGTACTGTATTTGTTACTATAGGCAGGTTGTTATACAGTATCTATTATTATATCCAGTGTGTTATACAGTATCTGTTATTATAGGCAGTGTGTAATGAAGTATTGTATTTGTTATTATAGGCAGGTTGTTATACAGTATCTATTATTATATACAGTGTGTTATACAGTATCTGTTATTATAGGCAGTGTGTTATACAGTATCTGTTATTATAGACAGTGTGTTATACAGTATCTGTTATTATAGGCAGCGTGTTATACAGTATCTGTTATTATAGGCAGCGTGTTATTCAGTATCTGTTATTATAGACAGTGTGTTATACAGTATCTGTTATTATAGGCAGTGTGTTATACAGTATCTATTATTATATCCAGTGTGTTATACAGTATCTGTTATTATAGGCAGTGTGTAATGAAGTACTGTATTTGTTATTATAGGCAGGTTGTTATACTAGGGTCTAGAGTGTTTCCTGCTCTGGGACAAAAGGTCAGGGATGTACCATAGTGTAGGGAGAACCTTTGGTGGTTCTTAATAGTGTCAAGTCTCTCCATCTCACTAATACTAATCAGGGTTGGGGTCAATTCCATTTTAATTCCAGTCAATTCAGGAAGTACACTGGAAGTCCAATTCTCTTCTATGCTTTTCACAGAAAAAACTCTGAATTTGGTTTACTTTCTGAATTGACTGGAAGGGAAATGGAATTGATCCCAACCCTGACTACTTTACTGACATACTCACTTTGTGAAGATGAAAGGGATGAGGTGGCCCACGTGCAAGGCCTCTGAGGAGGGTCCTCTGCCCGTGTAGAGGTAGAAAGACTTGTTCTTCTCATATGCGTCCAGAACCTGGTGCATATCTCTGGAAAAAGACAAACAACACAGAGTTACAGCATATGACACATCCTAAAATGCCCCCAAGACTAGATGTTTACTACGTGGTATCAATTGCTCATGCTCAATCCCAGACAGATAGACATAAAGGCAGACGGACCACCCTCTAGAGTACATTCAAATAAATTCATAGGAATGACGAACTCAGTGACGATAAGCACAGCTTTCATACTAGAGGAGTGACGAATCTGGTGACTGTATTGACTAGCATAACTGACCTGTGAGAGAAGAAGATTCCTCGGCGTAAAAACCGGTGTGCCTTCTGTCCCGAGACTCTCTCTATTCTGTCCACCAGCTCTTGGTCAATCTTGCTACTGCCAAACCTCACTGAAAAGAAACATCAGTACACAATTTCCCCATACCATTATTTATGCTCTGACTAAATAAAAAAAAAAGAGTTTGACATTAGATAACGTCCATGTGTTTGAAGCAAGTTTACAACAACATGTGAGATATTTGACATATCTCACATAAAGGCTCATTCATTTTCACAGAGGCCCAACTCCTAACTTAAAAATTCATACATAACAACTCGGACAATTCTTCCATCAATGCATGATTTACACAATTGTCAAGTGAAGCGTTCGCTGTGCATAAATTCAGACTCTGCCCAGAGATCTAACATAATTTTTCCACTCTGACCTATCAGCTTGTCGTAGTCCACTCCTTTGGCGTTGGTGGTGGAGACGTTCCAGGGGTCGACCATGTCCTCCCCATCTGCAGCTGCTGCCGCTGGCCCGTTGTCTTGTGAAACAGCGCATTCTGAGGGTGGACATCCAGTCTTGTAGTCCTGACCTGTTACCTGCTTGTAGTCCACTTTTAGCTTCAGCAGCAACTGTACAGCAGCATCAATATCAGCCTGCAATCCAAAAACAATATAAGATAAAAAGGTATTACAATAACATCATGGTGTCTCATTATCATGGAATAATTCACTACACGAAGACGATATGACCAGTGTCGTATCGTGACTGTATTGTGTAACCGATGTGAAATGGCTAGTTAGTTAGCGGTGGTGCGCGCTAATAGCGTTTCAATCAGTGACGTCACTCGCTCTGAGACCTGAAGTAGGGTTTCCCCTTGCATTGCAAGGGCCGCGGCTTTTGTGGCGCGATGGGTAACGATGCTTCGTGGGTCCCTGGTTCGAGCCCGGGTTGGGGCGAAGAGAGGGACGGAACCTACACTGTTACAATTGCACAACACTTAGCATCTTATTATGACATGATACAGTATAAGAACACACTGCTTGTGTTTTTAACTAATTGAAAACATCCCCATGTGAAGATATTTGTAAATATGTATATGTTATAGATACTTAGTTTTATATTAGTTGTAGCAGTAGTTTGTTAGGTGTCGGCCTATTATTAGTTGTACAACTTTTTTATGTCGTTTTATTTGTATTTCATTGTTATTATTGGACCGTTAGTATATGCCATATTATTCTTGTTACTAAGTATTGTATTTTTTGGGGGACACTTGAAAACGAGATGGTGCATCTGAATTTTATCCTGAAAAAATACATGGAATAAATACATCTAAAAGCTCACTTTTGCAGCCTTTTCTGTTTTCAGAGTTCGGACTGTGTCTCCTTGTGATGTTAGTTTCTCATATAGGTCCATTGGGGTCATATCCCCAGCCTCGTCTCCCAGACAGTCTGTCATCTTCAACTTGGTCAGGACCTAAGAGATACAAGATTATGTGACACAATTTCATATACAGTAGTTTACCGCAAGTAGCATACATGCCATTGCATTAGTTAACAAGCTATCTAGTATGTCTTGTCATAAGATGAACTTTTGCATGGTAAAGATAAGGCCAGGGTTTTCAGTTCCCTGTGCTAGGGAAAGTAGCTAGCTAATATTGGTTAACTCAGAACTAAAATCTCCGGAATTTGTTCAGTAGTGTGTTCACTAAAATGACTAGCTACCTAATGTACGGGGTATTTAAAATCAACAAAACACACATTGATGTCAAGGGTGGTTTGAAGTCATTTACACAACGAACAGCAATAGATATCTGGTTTTGCTTTGGTCCATGAAGCCACCTGAACAGAAAGGACTGTTCAAGGTGCATATGTTGTGATTCAAGAACCTCTCTCTCCACTGCTAAAGCTAGCTTAGCATGGTGGTTAGCCCATATGTTTGCCATAACGTTGTTCTGTTCTGATCTGATCTACTCTACCACGCCATGACAGTGGCTTTCGGTTGATAGGATGTTTTTTTTTTTTTAAATAAACACGAATACATCAAAGGACATTTTCTAAATATTTGAGATTTTTAAATATTCCAAATGTTTCAATATAATTCAAATGCACGCACCTTTCAGATTTTATGACACCGGTGAAATCAACTCATTCCACTTGCGTCAGCCTGCTTGTTGGCTGGGAAGTGTTCAGGGCAAATGTGTCCCCTAACAAACAAATAGTTGATCTATTCAGTTCCACTGTGAATTTATTTACCGTAATAAGAGAGGTTATAATATTGTCGTCATGTTAAAGAGAAAATCCAGTTACTTTGAATGAGAAGGACATAAAGAAAAATGCGTAAACGACAATGCAAGTCTGTTTAAAACGTCGACGGTGCCTGTCGGAATTGTTTTGGTTCCGACTGACTGATTTCAAAATAAAAGTTGTCAAGCGCTGTGCGCTAATGTAAAGAGCTTGAGATATAATTACAACTTTTATTTCGAAGATGTGGGTCAATGGGTTGCTGCACAGGCTTCACACATTTGGAACTGGACAAAATTGATGACCTACATACATTTACTGTACTTTCTCCTGAACCACTGAATTATAAGTAACGTAAGCTACTGAAATTATCCCCCCCGTCATGCTACTAGTGGCATATCTGCTATAGACACAGGAAGATATTGCTATGCAGCTTCTTGGTTGAGTTACAAAGCGAGCTAACTACTGTGGCTAACCATAGAGCCAAATATTTTTATAACTAACCCATAGCTCATTGTTAGACTGTGTCTGTGATAGAGCTGTTGTGCCTGGCTTCAGCGCGTAGCCATCTTGCGGGTTCATGTGCGCTAATGCTAAATGTGTAGCCGTAAATGCAAGATGGGTGCATCCACGTTTTGAACTGGGAAATGCCATCAAAACGTCTTTAAAAGCCTTGTGATTGTTTTGCTAATAAAAAAGTACATCCAGATCTGTTTTCACTTTCTAAATCAAAAGGAAGATGAGCAGAATCCATTTTGTATCAACAATTTGTATTTAGTTCTTACCATAAACAACAACTGTGTCACCATGCTTTGTCTATTTGTTGACAATGATGTCAGGTAGGAAACTCGGGGTTGAGAGTTGCCCACTATCAATTACCTGTTTGACAGTTTTTTCTCTCAGTTTTATGTGGCAAATACCACCTTCCTACTTGGTTATGAACGCAGCGTAATAGCCAGCTCGCTAACTAAGGTGAATGGGGAAATGGACAGAGGGGATTCTTCTTATTCTTCTTGAAGATTGGGTTGGCGAATCGCATCCACATTTTAGGTGCATACATCAAATAAAACTGTATTTGTCACATGCGCCAAATAAAACAGACATAGACCTTACAGTGAAATGCTTACTTACAAGCCCTTAACCAACAATGCAGTTTTAAGAAAATCCCTCCAAAAAGTAAGAGATAAGAATAACAAATAATTAAAGAGCAGCAGTAAATAACAAAAGCGTGGCTATCTATATACAGGGGGTACCGGTACAGAGCAATTGTGTCAATGTGTGGGAGAAACCATGTCGGGGTAACTGAGGTAATTATGTACAT
This sequence comes from Salmo trutta, assembly GCF_901001165.1. Lineage (NCBI taxonomy): Eukaryota > Metazoa > Chordata > Actinopteri > Salmoniformes > Salmonidae > Salmo > Salmo trutta. Next base: position 35,493,902 of record NC_042989.1, read on the forward strand.
GAAGGTAGAGTTATTAAAGTGGCTATGCATAGATAATAACAGAGAGTAGCAGCAGCGTGGGGGGCAATGCAAATAGTCTGGGTAGCCATTTGATTAGCTGTTCAGGAGTCTTATGGCTTGGGGGTAGAAGCTGTTTATAAGCCTCTTGGACCTAGACATGGCACTCCGGTATTGCTTGCTGTGAGGTAGCAGAGAGAACAGTATGACTAGGGTGGCTGGAGTCTTTGAACATTTTTAGGGCCGTCCTCTGACAACGCCTGGTAATGAGGTCCTGGATGGCTGGAAACTTGGCCCCGGTGATGTGCTGGGCCATTCGCACTACCCTCTGTAGTGCCTTGCGGTCGGAGGCCGAGCAGTTGCCATACCAAGCGGTGATGCAACCTGTCAGGATGCTCTCTATGATGCAGCTGTAAAACCTTTTGAGGATCTGAGGACCCATGCCAAATCTTGTCAATCTCCTGAGGGAGAATAGGTTTTGGGGTGCCCTCTTCACGACTGTCTTGGTGTGCTTGGACCATGTTAGTTTGTTGGTGATGTGGACGCCAAGGAACTTGAAGCTCTCAACCTGCTCCACTACAGCCCCGTCGATGAGAATGGGGGAGTGCTCGGTCCTCCTTTTCCTGTAGTCCACAATCATCTCCTTTGTCTTGATCACATTGAGGGAGAGGTTGTTGTCCATGCACCACACGGTCAGGTCTCTGACCTCCTCCCTATAGGCTGTCTCATCATTGTCGGTGATCAGGCCTACCACTGTTGTGTCATCGGCAAACTTAATGATGGTGTTGGAGTTGTGCCTGGCCATGCGGTCATGTGTGAACAGGGAGTACAGGAGGGGACTGAGCACACACCCCTGAGGGTCCCACGTGTTGAGGATCAGCGTGGCGGATGTGTTGTTACCTACCCTTACAACCTGGGGGCGGCCCGTCAGGAAGTCCAGGGTCCAGTTGCAGAGGGAGGTGTTTTGTCCCAGGGTCCTTAGCTTAGTGATGAGCTTTGAGGGCGCCATGGGGTTGAACACTGAGCTGTAGTCAATGAACAGCATTCTCACATAGGTGTTCTTTTTGTCCAGGTGAGAAAGGGCAGTGTGGAGTGCAATAGAGATTGCATAATCTGTGGATCTGTTGGTGCGGTATGTAAATTGGAGTGGGTCTAGGGTTTCTGGGATAATGGTGTTCATGTGAGCTGTGACCAGCTTTTCAAAGAATTTCATGGCTACAGACGGGAGTGCTACGGGTTGGTAGTAATTTAGGCAGGTTACCTTAGTGCTCTTGGGCACAGGGACTGTGGTGGTCTGCTTGAAACATGTTGGTATTACAGACTCAGACAGGGACAGGTTGAAAATGAAGACACTTGCCAGCGCATACTTGGAGTACACGTCCTGGTAATCCTTCTGGCCCAGCGGCCTTGTGAATGTTGACCGGTTTAAAGGTCTTACTCACATCGGCTGCGGAGAGCGTGATCACACAGTTGTCCAGAACAGCTGATGCTCTCATGCATGTTTCAGTGTTACTTGCCTCGAAGCGAGCATAGAAGTAGTTTAGCTCATCTGGTAGGCTTGTGTCACTGGGCAGATCTCGGCTGTACTTCCCTTTGTAGTCAGTAATAGTTTGCAAGCCTTGCAACATCCTACGAGCGTCAGAGCTGGTGTAGTACGATTCGATCTTAGTCCTGTATTGACGCTTTGCCTGTTTCATGGTTCGTCGGAGGACATAGCAGGATTTCGTATAACATTCCGGGTTGGATTTCCCTCACCTTGAAAGCGGCAGCTCTAGCCTTTAGCTCAGTGCGGATGTTGCCTGTAATCCATGGCTTCTGGTTGGGGTATGTACGTACAGTCACTGTGGGGATGACGTCCTCAATGCACTTATAGATGAAGCCAGTGACTGATGTGGTGTACCCCTCAATGGCATCGGAAGTATCCCGGAACATATTGCAGTCTGTGCTAGAAAAACAGTCCTGTAGTTTAGCATCTGCTTCATCTGACCACTTTTTTATAGACTGAGTCACTGGTGCTTCCTGATTAAGTTTTTGCTTGTAAGCAGGAATCAGAAGGATAGAGTTATGGTCTGTGGTGGTATGTAGACAGCTCCGAAAAATACAGATGAAAACTCTCGGTAGATAGTAGAGGTCGACAGATTATGATTTTTCAACGCCGGTACCGATACCGATTATTGGAGGACCAAAAAAAGCCGATACCGATTAATCGGCCTATTTTTTTATTTGTAATAATGACAATTACAACAATACTGAATGAACACTTATTTTAACTTAATATAATACATCAATCAAATCAATTTAGCCTCAAATAAATAATGAAACGTTCAATTTGGTTTAAATAATGCAAAAACAAAGTGTTGGAGAAGAAAGTAAAAGTGCAATATGTGCCATGTAAAAAAGCTAACGTTTAAGTTCCTTGCTCAGAACATGAGAACATATGAAAGCTGGTGGTTCCTTTTAACATGAGTCTTCAATATTCCCAGGTAAGAAGTTTTAGGTTGAGGTTATTATAGGACTATTTCTCTCTATACCATCTGTATTTCATATACCTTTGACTATTGGATGTTCTTATAGGCATTTTAGTATTGCCAATGTAACAGTATAGCTTCCGTACCTCCCCTCGCCCCTACCTGGGCTCGAACCAGGAACACATCAACAACAGCCACCCTCGAAGCATTGTTACCCATCGCTCCACAACAGCCGTGGCCCTTGCAGAGCAAGGGGAACAACTACTCCAAGTCTCAGAGCGAGTGATGTTTGAAACGCTATTAGCGCGCACCCCGCTAACTAGCTAGCCATTTCACATTGGTTACACCAGCCTAACCTCGGGAGTTGATAGGCTTGAAGTCATAAACGTCGCGCAATGCTTGAAGCATTGCGAAGAGCTGTTGGCAAACGCATGAAAGTGCTGTTTGAATGAATGCTTACGAGCCTGCTGCTGCCTACCATCGCTCAGTCAGACTGCTCTATCAAATCATAGACTTAATTATAACATAATAACACAGAGAAATACGAGCCTTTGGTCATTAATATGGTCGAATCCGGAAACTATCATTTAGAAAACAAAACGTTTATTCTTTCAGTGAAATACGGAACCGTTCCGTATTTTATCTAACGGGTGGCATCTCTAAGTCTAAATATTGCTGTTACATTGTACAACCTTCAATGTTATGTCATAATTATGTACAATTCTGGCAAATTAATTACGGTCTTTGTTAGGAATAAATGGACTTCACACAGTTCGCAACGAGCCAGGCGGCCCAAACTGCTGCATTTACCCTGACTCCTTGCACGGAACGCAAGAGAAGTGACACAATTTCCCTATTTATAAGAAATTCATGTTAACAGGCAATATTAACTAAATATGCAGGTTTAAAAATATTTACTTGTGTATTGATTTTAAAGAAAGACATTGATGTTTATGGTTAGGTTTGGTGCAACGACAGTGCTAAATCATCACCCGTTTGGCAAAGTAGGCTGTGAAATTAACAGGCACCGCATCAATTATATGCAACGCAAGACACGCTAGATAAACTAGTAATATCATCAACCATGTGTAGTTAACTAGTGATTATGTGAAGATTGATTGAATTTTATAAGTCTAATGCTAGCTAGCAACTTACCTTGGCTTCTTGCTGCCCTCGCGTAACAGGTAGTCAGCCTGCCATGCAGGCTCCTCATGGAGTGCAAAGTAAGGCAGGTGGTTAGAGCGTTGGACTAGTAACCGGAAGGTTGCAAAAACGAATCCCCGAACTGACAAGGTAAAAATCTGTCGTTCTGCCCCTGAACAAGGCAGTTAACCCACCGTTCCTAGGCCGTCATTGAAAATAAGACTTAACTGACTTGCCTAGTTAAATAAAAGGTTACATTTAAAAAAGCCACGCTTATGGCAATGTTGCAGCAATGTATAGGAGGGAGATTCCTAGATGTGAGAAGTGTGCAGGAGGGCATGAGACAAAGGAATGTGTAATATCAGTGGAGAAAGTTGTGTATGTAAACTGTGGGGTTGCCCATGGGGCTGGAGATTGGAGGTCTCCAGTGAGAGAAAGGCAGGTTGAGGTTTCCAGGGTCAGAGTAGTACAGATCCATATGCTGTCGTATGGTGAAGCAGTGAAGAGAGTGGTGGAGGAAGATGGGTACAGGGTGAGGGATCCTATGAGGATTCCTGTGAGTAGGCAGAGACCAATAGAGATGGGACGGGAATAATATGTGCTTCAGTAATGTGGGTTTCTTAGCATTCATAGCCCTGGTTGACAACTGTACTGCAGAAATGGAATGCAAGTCACAGAAAATAGAGGTTGTGGTGGCAGCTGCAGAGAAGCACTTGGGATTGCGAGGTTTTACTGCAGAATATTTGAAGGGGGTGTTAAGTGGTAGTGTTCTGTCCTGCCAGACCGTTGGCCTGGAGTAGGATTAGATAGGGTTAAATAGTGGAATGGGGTGTTTTTATAATTTATATATACATTTTTTAGTGAGGGCCAATAGTTGGCAGTTTTCTCTATCCTTTTTCCCAATTTTGTATAATCGGAATTCAATGTAGGTAGGCCGTGACTGGCCTCACACTTCAGTACAGTAGGTGGTGGAGGGTAGGGCTACCGTCTTATCGGCTCTTAACCAACCATGCTATTTTGTTTGTTTTTTCGCGTTGTTCGTAACATGTTTTGTACATATTGTTGCTGCTACCATCTCTTATGACCGAAAAGAGTTTCTGGACATCAGAACTGGGATTACTCACCTCAAATTGGACAAGGAGTTCTTCTTCAACGAGTCGGACGCTAGGGATAAACCATGGACACCCGACCAGGCCCAGATCCCCGTGATTCGCTGGAAAAGTAAACGTAGGTTTCGCGGAAAGAGATCAGGATGCCTTGTGAGGATCAGGCGATGAGTGGCTAATCTGCCTTTGCCTTCCGCTCTGCTAGCTAACGTGCACTCGCTGGAAAATAAATGGGACGAACTGAAAGCACATATATCCTACCAACAGGGCATTAAAAACTGTAATATCTTCACCGAGTCGTGGCTAAACGACGACATTAAGAACATTTCAGCTGGCGGGTTATACACTGTATTGGCAGGACAGAACAGCAGCCTCTGGTAAGACACGGGGCGGGGGCCTACGCATATTTGTAAACAATAGCTGGTGCACGATATCTAAGGAAGTCTCAGGGGTTTTTTCGCCTGGGGTAGAGTATCTCATGATAAGCTGTAGACCATACTATCTACTAGAGGTCGACTGATTAATCGGAATGGCCGATTAATTAGGTCCGATTTCAAGTTTTCATAACAATCGGAAATCGGTATTTTTGGACACCAATTTGGCCGATTTTGTTATATATTTTTTTACACCTTTATTTAACTAGGCAAGTCAGTTAAGAACAAATTGTTATTTACAATGACGGCCTACCATGCCTTGTTCATGTCGTGGAAATATTTAATCAAATATTTCTCAAATACTGGAGCTTGTGAATTCAAATAGACTTTATTACAAAAGTAACAAACCCGAGCAATTCCATGGAACAACTGACTCTCCATTCTTAGTACTCTGCTTTTATACAGTTTTACCCTGACATAACATTGTCACCCCACTTTTATGTAAATTATTGAAACCTTCTAGCCTTGGCCACCCTAATCTTGCTGCCTTTCTTATTGGCTCAGACATTAGGGCATATATTCTATTGGTGGCGTGACACACAGACAGACATGCACAGTCCTACTGCAGGTCTAATGGTGCCTATAACTGAAAAGCTAATGTTCCTGTCAAAGGTCTTCAGAAGTTCAGGCCGATGTTGTCTATGTATGATAAACCCATGTGCGTCTCCAGCAGCCTTCACAAGATCAGATATGGCCCAGACCAGTCACTTCTGTATTGTTCTACCTTGCCTCATCCACACGGACACTGCTTACATTGTTTTTTACATGTCTAATGGCTAACTCGATGCTGATCCAGCTTTGTACATTCACATGGGCTCAGCCTTCATTCTGCTTACACATGTCTAATATTTAACCTTATATCGCTACTTCTTTCTACTTCAAAGAGAACAGTATAGGGACTGAAAATCACCAGATGACTGAGGGCTTCACAGACATCAGGAATCTTACATTTCAGCTGATTCTCCTCAACACTTAATGCCACCCCTGTTATCACTCCTTTCAACGGCGCCCTGCTCCGTAGAGGAAAGCAAGTAACAGTTCTTGTCCCTAGTTGCCTGGTCTGGAGCACTTGCTCACTCTGGACGGAAGAAACACAAAAGTCCACTGGAATGGAGTGTAGACCTTGTAGACCTCCACAAGTCTGGTTTATCCTTGGGAGCAATTTCCAAACGCCTGAAGGTACCACGTTCATCTGTACAAACAACAGTACGCAAGTATAAACACCATGGGACCACACAGCCGTCACACCGTTCAGGATGGAGAAGCGTTCTGTCTCCTAGAGATGAACGTACTTTGGTGCGAAAAGTGCAAATCAATCCAAGAACAACAGCAAAGGACCTTGTGAAGATGCTGGAGGAAACAGGTACAAAAGTATCTATATCCACAGTAAACGAGTCCTATATCGACATAACCTGAAAGGCTGCTCAGCAAGGAAGAAGCCACTGCTCCAAAACTGCCATAAAAAAAGCCAGACTACGGTTTGCAACTGCACATGGGGACAAATATTGTACTTGTTGTCTGATGAAACTAAAATAGAACTGTTGGGACATAATGACCATCGTTATGTTTGGAGGAAAAAGAGGGAGGCTTGCAAGCCGAAGAACACCAACCCAACCGTGAAGCACTTGGGTGGCAGCATCATGTTGTGGGGGTGCTTTGTTGCAGGAGGGACTGGTGCATGTCACAAAATAAACGGCATCATGAGGCAGGAAAATTATGTGGATATATTGAAGCAACATCTCAAGACATCAGTCAGGAATTTAAAGCTTGGTCGCAAATGGGTCTTCCAAATGGATAATGACCCCAAGCATACTTCTGAAGTTGTGGCAAAATGGCTTAAGGACAACAATGTCAAGGTATTGGAGTGGCCATCACAAAGCCCTGACCTCAATCCGATAGAAAATTTGTGGGCAGAACTGAAAAAGTGTGTGCGAGCAAGGAGGCCTACAAACCTGACTCAGTTACATCAGCTCTGTCAGGAGGAATGGGCCAAAATTCACCCAACTTATTGTGGGAAGCTTGTGGAAGGCTACCTGAAATATTTGACCCAAGTTAAACAATTTAAAGGCAATGCTAATACTAATTGAGTGTATGTAAACTTCTGACCCACTGGGAATGTGATGAAATAAAAGCTGAAATAAATCATTCTCTCTACTATTATTCTGACATTTCACATTCTTAAAATAAAGTGGTGATCCTAACTGACCTAAAACAGGGAATTTTTACTAGGATTAAATGTCAGGAATTGTGAAAAACTGAGTTGAAATGTATTTGGCTAAGGTGTATGTAAACTTCCGACTTCAACTGTACCTAGACAATTGACACTTTCCTAGACAGTTCCTTGACAAGTTCCTAGACAAGTCTATATTTTACATTTAAATGTAAGCCATGTACACTGAACAAAAATATAAATGCCTTCATGTAAAGTGTTGGTCCCGTCTTTCATGAGCTGAAATAAAAGTTCCCAGAAATGTTCCATACACACAAAAAGCTTATTTCTCTTAAGTTGTGCACAAGTTTGTTTATGTCCCTGTTAGTGCGCATTTCTCCTTTGCCAAGATAGTCCATCCACCTGACAGGTGTGGCATATCGAGAAGCTGATTAAACAGCACGATCATTAGACAGGTGCACCTTGTGCTGGGGACAATAAAAGGCCACTCTAAAATCTGAAGTTTTGACCCACAACACAATGCCACAGATGTCTCAAGTTGAGGGAGCGTGCAATTGGAATGCTGACTGCAGGAATGTCCACCAGAGCTGTTGGCAGAGAATTTAATGTTAATTTCTCTACCATAAGCCATCTCCAACATCGTTTTAGAGAATTTGGCAGTACGTCCAACCAGCCTCACAACAACGGACCACGTGTATGGTGTCGTGTGGGCTAGCGGTTTGCTGATGTCAACGTTGTGAACAGAGTGCCCCATGGTGGCGGTGAGGTTATGGTATGGGCAAGCATAAGCTACGCACAACAAACACATTTACATTTTATCGGATGGCAATTTGAATGCACAGAAATACCGTGACGAGATCTTGTGGCCCATTGTTGTGCCATTCATCCGCCACCATCACCTCATGATTCAGCATGATAATTCACTGCCCCATGGGGCGGCAGGTAGCCTAGTGGTTAGAGCGTTGGACTTGTAACCAGAAGGTTGCAAAATCATAACCCTGAGCTGACAAGGTAATAATCTGTCATTCTGCCCCTGAACAAGGCAGTTAACCCACTGTTCCTAGGCGGTGATTGAAAAGAAGAATTTGTTCTTAACTGACTTGCCTAGTTAAATAAAGGGAAAATAAAAATGTCACAAGAATCTGTACACAATTCCTGGAAGCTGAAAATATCCCAGTTCTTCCATGTCCTGCATACACACCAGACATGTCACCCACTGAGCTTGTATGGGATGCTCTGGATTGACATGTACGACAGTTTGTTCCAGTTCCCGCCAATATCCAGCAACTTCATACAAACATTGAAGAGGAGTTGGACAACTTTCCACAGGCCACAATCAACAGCCTGATCAACTCTATACAAAGGAGATGTGTCGTCCCGCATGAGCCAAATGGTGGTCATACCAGATACAGACTCGTTTTCTGATACTGGTTTTCCCTACCTTTTTTTTAAAGGTATCTGTGATCAACTAATGCATATCTGTATCCCCAGTCATGTGAAATCCATAGATTGTGGCTTGATGAATTTATTTAAATTGACTGATTTCCTTATATGAACTGTAACTCGGTAAAATCTTTGATATTAGCATGTTGCGTTTATATTTTTGTTCAGTATAGCAGACGCTCTTATGCAGAGTGACTTACAGTATTGAGTCCATACATTTTAATACTGGTCCCTCTTGGGAATCGGACCCACAACCCTACCAACTGAGCTAAGCAAGAAAGCCTGGGCATTATCAGTAGGCGTAAGGTAAGGGGAAAAGCCCACGATTCAATTCCACATAGGTTTTGCAACAACCTCCAAGGAGTCAGCGGGGAAGGTTGTCGCTTGCTTAGCCTATAGTCAGAGTTATTCATGTGGCCTGGCTGATCTAGCTGTAGCCTAATGATGATATGACTGACAAGTGGCTGTCCTTACCAAGCTATCTCAAAATGAATGCAGTAAATGTAAGTCATTCTGGATAAGAGTGGCTGCCAAATGACTAAAATGTCAAATGAAATGCTCTCTCATTCTCTCTCTCTCATCCTCTCTCTATCTTTCCCCTCAGTCATCCTGTCTCTCTCTCTCTAAATCTCTCTCTCTCTCTAACTCTCTCATTGTCTCTCTCTAACTCTCACTCTCTCATCCTCTCTCTCTAATTCTCCCACTCTCTCTAATTCTCTCTCATTCTCTCTCTCTAATTCTCACATCCTCTCTCTCTCTCTCTCTCTCTCTCTCTCTCATTCTCTCTCTCTCATCCTCTCTCTATCTTTCCCCAGTCATCCTGTCTCTCTCTCTCTATCTTTCCCCACAGTCATCCTGTCTCTCTCGCTCTAACTCTCTCATTGTCTATCTCTAACTCTCTCTCTCTCATCCTCTCTCTCTAATTCTCCCATTCTCTCTAATTCTCTCACATTCTCTCTCTCTAATTCTCTCTCATCCTCTCTCTCTCTCTAAATCTCTCCCTCTCTCTAATTCT